>NW_010511195.1:0-45631 GCF_000687285.1 Phaethon lepturus | reverse complement strand
TTTCCTGAGCGAGCGTCCCGTTGTGGGCACAGCCCGTGCCTGCCCCTCCCGCCGCGGGGTAGCGCCGCGCCTCCTAATTCGGGAGCAGGGACGGGCAGAACACGGCCCTGCTCGAGCGCCGCGAGCCCGCCCTCAGCGCAGGGAGGCCTCGCGCGCAGCTGCCTGAGGAGCTGTTGCAGCGCGGCTGCTTGTGGGTGAGCTCCAGGGCGGCCAGGGACACAGCTGAAACTTGCGCTGACTGACAGAAAACTTCTTTTTTTGTTTAAAACAAAAAGTGCCTGTAAACCGTAAAAAGGAAGGTGGATCTGCCAGTGAGCATTTGGTTTGTTGGGCAAACTTGGGGAGCTTGTACACCTGCCATTTAATGGAGCTGCATGAGGGAGTGCTCAACCCACGGAGTTACGGCCTGTGAAACTTACCCAACGAAGGTGCTCAGTACGTTAAAGCAGAGGCTTCCTAGCTCTGAGTTTGCCTAAAGGCACAGCTGTCCAAGCACAGCAATGGCCATTTAAACTGGGGAAAGGGAATGTTGATTCAGAGCATGAGCAGCACATGCAATCCTGAGCAAGGTTACTTCTCTGTTACTTACTTTAGTAGTCGCTGTTCTTCACAGGGTCAAATTCCAAAGCAGAATTAGCATGCAAACTTGCCAGCAGTCGTGGTGGTAGGGAAGTGAACCTGAGAGCAATATAGGAAGAAAACTCAGTTCTGGTGGTTAGTCAGGTGCCACTCTTAGCCATCTGTGCTGTTGCAGTCTCCTGGGTTTCTGTAGGCAATGACAAGAGTCCTGTTGCCTGTGATATATTTGTCTCATTGTATAATGCCTCCTTGAGTCCGTTTCTTTCAGAAATCTTTAGCCTTTTGTGGTATGTCTGTGCTACCTACAACCTTTCATCCACCAGTGGCTGTTCACCCTGTATAATAATCTCAGAGTACTACACACATGAATTTTGGTGCCATTTACTGTATTTGACAAATAGTAAAATTGTTGACCTCAATTCGTGTAAGCGTATGTCATTTGTGAGGCCCAGGAGCACTTTCCTTCTCTGTGTCCCTGTGTGTGCCATAGCAGTATCTTTTCAGTCGCAGACACTGTTCTCCCTGTAGTGCCTTTTTGCAACGAGAGTGGAAGCTGTCCATGAGGGAAGAGAACTGTGTTGCGGCCTGGCAAGGGCCTTAAGTTGGATGACTCCGGCTCCAAGTACTAAGAGAGGTAAGTTGCTTGTATGAAATTTTCTAACAAATACGGAGTTCTGTATTTCTAAGTCTGGCTTTGGCACATACACTGGAGCCTAATTTTGTGTAGTGATGAGAAACATAAGATGATGTCTTCTAATCAGTTCTAAAGGAAGAAAGGTACTTGCAGTCACTTAGGACTCACAGACTTGCATGTACAGTTATTTTAAAGCATGACAATCTAAATTGGGGTTAAATGATAATAGTGGAAGTCTCTTTTTTTAAAGTGTTTTTCAGTCACAGTCACATAAAAAATTCAGGAAAGCTGAAAGAAATATTGGTTTCTTGCAAGTGGCATCTCAAGGGAAATGTTTCTACAAAATGAACAATTTGTTCTTTGTGGGGTACATTCAGGGGCTGTTTTTTAAATTTCTTTGTAATTGTTCTTACGGCCATTGACTATAAGGGTCCTATGTACAGCCTAGACTTGGAGAGTGGTATCTGCTCTAATAACATGTGATGAAAAATTGGTTCCAAATGCAAAAGTAAGGCTCACAGCTGCTTGCAAAACACCCTAAAAAGTAGCAAAATAATGAGGTAATATTGTCTTAGCAAGAACAGTCGTTGGAGGGCATTAGTAGGTTAACTATTGTCGAGATGTTTTGTAGTATTGTGCCTAAGGAGAGTTTGGTGCAGAATTTTGAAATAAATTGGTGTATAAATCTTGTGACTGTGAATGATTGATTTGAATATCATGGGTGATATGTTAGAAAGGATCTTACTTTAATGTATAGTAACCTAGAGACTAGCACTGTGGCCTGGCTTGAGGCAAACATCTTAGTAGAAAGTTGGGGATGATAGATCGGGTAAGAATGATGTTTTTTTACCACAGCTGAAAGGTTAACATCTCCAGCTTCATAGCCGAGGGCAGCGCCAGTTCGCTGCCTTCCCGTGTTCAGGCTCATGCTAAGGCCAGGCTGTTCTTCTGCGGTTCTTTCCTCTTGAGAAAGTCTCTGTATTTCTGTACGGCCACACTCACTTGTCTGTGTTTTAATGGCTGAAGTCTCCGTTCCCACTGGTGACAAGCGTAATAATTTTTTTAGATGTTCAGATGTTCAGAAAATGTTTTGTAATCTATTCTTATATAGGGGAAGAGGAAAGAAATACATCTTTGACAGTTTGATGTTTTAAAGTGATAATTGAAGCTAATTAGTAGATCTCAGTATTAAAAAGTTCAGGAATCTGTTTATCTGTTTTACTGCAAAGGTCAAGAATCTATTTATCCTAAAGAATGGGAAATGCTGGGATATGAAGCCAGGTGTGTGTTAGGCATTTATTTATTATTTGCATCATAGTTCTTCTAATGATTCTGTAATTGCTCACATTTGTATCTGTCTCCTTATATGTTTTGTTTATGTACAAATAAACTTAACGTGAAAACTGAAAATAATTCTGCCTGGGCAATCTTTCGCTATAACTGTGGTTATTTGAACTTCAGTATTTTGTTACATGGATTTTTTTTTTTTTAACAGCATTCAGCTTGCCCTAGAAAAACACTGTGTACAATCAATTGCAAGCCAAAAATTATGAAACTGTAATTGAGAATTAATAATTTGGGACTCAGGAAAACTCTGTAGTGCTTAGATTTAGTTGCCAGAGTTTGTTTTGAATGCCTTTGTTCTTACAGAGTATGAAATATTCATAGGCCTGAGATTTATGTTGTGATATTGTTAGTTAAAGATAATTGTAACGCTGTACTCCAGGAATGAAAGCGAGTAATGGAGAAGTCTAGATAAGAATACCACAGTAGGAAGGTATCTAGAAGGACTTGGGCACTGAGACGGAGTAAGAAAAAAGAATACACAGTGGCATGAAATGGTAGATCGCTTTAAGTGTCTCAGAACACCTTTCTATATAATACAAGAACAAAAGAAAAAATACGGAGTCTGTAGCTGAAAAAATCCAGGTGCATCTGTCCTACAGCTTTAAGTTCTGGCCATCAGCTTTATGTGTTTTTAACGGGGTACAGTTTCTAGCAGTTATTCCAGTGGCTGAAGCTGGGTGGGAACACCACATTTTCCAGGTAATTTTGTGATTTATAAAGCCTATACTCAGACCTACTGTGACAGTTGTTGCAGAGGTGGTTTTGTTTTCCTGTAATGGCTGTCTGGCTAGTACTGCTCCAGGCCTCTCCCTAGGCCTCTGGGCGCCATATTGATGCGTTTGGTACAGTTAGGTTACTCCAGAGCTTTTCCCAAGGCCTCCAGGCACCATTCAGTTAAATTTAAGCACCAGATTCTATTATCAGCTGGATCAGAGTAAATATACAGTAATTGATAATTTCCATGCCTTGAGTCACCGCAGGTTTACTTGTGCGTAATTTTGGCTTTAGATGGTTTATACACCTTTATAAAGAGCAGTTAAAAGTAGAAATCAGAAATATTAATGCTGTAAACCATTGTTTGTTCCAGGGCAGGGGAGCCTACACTGTGATTGCATACATTGTCATGATAGATTCTTTAAAACAGTCATATTTAAAGGGTTTTTGCCTTCCTTGAATTGTAAAGTCAGTATCTTTGTGGGAATCTAACAGAACAGACTCTAAATTCTGCTGTATTCCCAAAAAGCTGATAGAATTTTGTACTTTGGATTTATCAAATTGGAAAAAACATTCTGTGCAAGAATATTAAAAGGAAATAAAACCTATTTGATAGTAAGGTATATGTCTTGGTAGGAGTAGGCAGGTGTTAGTCTGATTATTTCTGTCATTGTTTCAAAGCTGACCTTTGCACAAATATTCATTAAAACATGGAGGGTCTGGAGATTTTGTGCTTGTGTTGTTAGAAAGTTTTTGTTCTGTCTGTGCTGGAAGATTGACTAGAGATGTTTGAAAGTTATAATATTCAAAAAGTAAGTGTTTATTAGTTTAGTAGCTGAGATGATAAGCCTTCAGTCAGGTAATTAGACTTTTCTTCCAAATTTCAGCACATATGTTTTATCAGTGATGAAGTAATTGTTCTAAACTGAATGTTGCTGTTATATGTCATCGTGCTTCCTATCCTTCTCCCTGATTTAACTTAACAGAAAAGTCCCCATTTAATTGCAGGGGGTGGGTGTTTCTATGACCACTGCCAGAGTTGAAATCATAAAGCACGTGAACATTTGTCGAGAGGGAGAGCCGCAGCATTGCTGCTGTTTTGAAGAGAATCTCTTGGAAGGCTCTGTGTGTCAGTCCATGCTTCAGTGCCTCAATTTTAACTTAAGACTGATCATTTGAAGAGCAGCCTGCTGCTTGGTGGTTAGTGAATCCTTCAGGAAAGTCACAGATGAGATGGCTAAGGGCAGGATATGCGGGAAAGGGAGACGGACTTGTACTGAGGACATCAAAGAGGGACAGGGAGGGTGTTTCCTCAGCTGTGCAGAGTTTCAAAGGGAGGAGGAAGGAAAGGGGGAGTTCTGGTGTCTTGTGTGGCTGCATGCTGTAGTACAACAAAAATGAGGGAGAGGGGGAAGCTGCAGTTTAATGTTAGTCTGGGCCTACTGGATGGTCTGTATGACCCTGTATTTCAGTGGAGGGCAGAAGGAGGAAGCTGTTCAGAGTTGGAGACTTCTTTAAGAGAATATCTGATGCACAGCAGAGCAAGGATTCAGGAACACTGCCGACATTCTTCTTTTTTTCTTCGAATTTTGTTTTGCCATTTTTGGAATAAATGAGAATATTTTCTAGGTTGTACCATTTGCCCTGATTTTTCATGGTCCTCTTCTGAAAAAAGTCATTAAATGTAATTTAACAGCCTACCATTCAGTAGTAGTATAACAAAGGTTTATTATGTCGTAGAAGTTTTTAAAAAGAACAGGCATTTTATTTTAAGAATTATTTGTGTTTTTTAAATGTACAGTAATATCTTAGCTCGTTACATTCATGTTGTATAAAAGAAAAACAATTCAACAGTTTGTTAGACTAATAAGAGATCTGTTTGTAATGGTTTTCGTACTACAAAGCCTTTCATCAAAAAGGTTTTTGACAAGTAAATTAGCTTTTAAAATTTAATTCTTCAACTGTATCTATTTCAGATTCTGTAATCCTCAATAATATCACTGAAATTATTAAACTGAGGTTGCTTAAACTACCTCTGTTAATGTTGCATTGAAGTAATTGCTTTTATCTTCTTTTTTTAATAGATAATTCTGAGATGAGGCAGCTGAATGCAAAAAGCAGAGACTTGAGTCACAGTTCGAGAAACCTTTGCAAAGTAACTTTTTTCAACAGTTTAAAAAATTTTATTTATTTTTTTAACATGGGTAGAGATTAATGTAGGGGTTTTTTTCTAGTTTCACTTATACTGTAAGCAAATAAAAAAATAGTGTTTTGTTCAACAGGAAGCACACCATTCAGCCTGGAATAAAGTCATGTGTGAGACTTAAGAAAAAGTCAGTAAAATGAAGAACAAGAAGAGTATTCTCAAGTTTTCACAAAGTGTCCATTAATGTATGGGCTGAGGCTGTACAACAAAGGTAATCTGCAGTCTGTTACCATGATGTTAATAATTGTAAGAATTGAAGAGTCCCTTTGCTGGAGAGAGCTGTCCATGGACGTAGTATGTCCTAGCAGGCATCACAGTCATAGGGCTCTAGTGGTATTATACCAAAATGGAATAGCAGTCTGACCAGGAGTTCTGGACCACGGAAGGGAAGTGTGACTTGAGGAACTAATTGTAACCATGGATACATTTCCAAACTTACTTCAATTGTCATCTGTTTTTCCCTTTTGAAAAATAGATACTTTTTTATATTGAAATCTCTGGGGGAAAAGAACTCCTCTAGAGGCTGAAAAAACATTTTCCACTTGACTGCAGTCAAAATTCTGTATTATCAGCCCTATTTCTAGCTCTTCAGCCATTTCACAATGGTGTCTTAAAGAGGACTCTAAATTTCTCCATTCTTTGCTTCACCCTTCTTCACTATAACTAAAATACTACTGTAAATTTCACACAGAAACCATCAAAATCACTGGAAACGTAGGTACTACATTAGACTCTAAGGTTTTATGTGCTTGAACTTCACAGTTTAAAGTCTTTTGATGTCATATACAAAAGCAACTCATAACAGTAATTACTATAATAGTAACTTTTGTCTCAAAGTTAATTCTCAGCGTTCTCTATTTAATTTGCTATAATTATATGTACTGCTAATAAATACACTCTTTCAACATGTATATATATTTGATGTATGTATGTATGTTTTCAAACGGGGGAAAGCAGTAGAAGTCAAGGATACTGCAACATCTTTTTTAGTATCAATACTTTATTAAGTATTGTATTACATTAAAATTTTGGCATGAAACTCAGACATGAGGATGCTTTGAAATGCTAAACAGTTGTGACAGTAGTTAGAACACACCATTCACACTAGTTTGTTTCCAGTGCTAAGAATTTAAGGATTGCTCTGAATTAACTGAAGGGATATTTGCATAGTATGTAGGTGTCTCTGTGGCCTAAACTTCCTTTCTTGGAAAATTGTGACTGCTGTACCCTGAGAACTTTTGGTAGCTTCAGGACATGCAGAAATGGATGACAGCTAGTGCTAGCTGATTGACACACTTCTTTTTGGAAAGTTTTGATTTAGGTTTCCTGCTCTGTCTTTTTCACTGCCCTTCCCAATTCATCAGTAATCGTTCTCTGCTGAAAACAAGAATGCTGCTAGCTCAACTCCTGCTTGGCTAAACAGGTATCTTCTAAACAAAGAACTATTGATTTTGCTGCTGCTGTTGGATGTGCTCTCTAAATATTGCTACTTTCATTTCTGGTGGTACTACTCACAGAGTGTTAAGTTCAGCAGAACACAGACATTTAAAAATAGGAAGTCAAGAATTAGTTTCCCGTCCATACAGTGTTCATGTTGCCTGCTCAGATCACTTCCACAGCGTACCAGTAACACTAACATTTGTCTGAGCACTGCAGTCATCAAGAGCTACTTATATCTACTCTATCATCAGGACTGTCATGAGGAGTGGTAAGACCTTGGATTCACCCTCCATTTGTTCTTGATATATAATCTTACTGTACATGTGCCAGGGATTATACAGCAGTTTACACCATGCCCAGTCTCATGATGCTTTGCGGTTGGCCTGAAGGTCTGCTTGTGTATGTGCTCATTTGCTCTCACATCTGTCACATCATATCGTGATCAGCCATAACCTCGCAGCCTATGCTCATCTCTGACTGTGCTGTATTTAGTGTTAATATAAGTCTACAGGTTGTAGCAAGAGCAGGAATTTGTGCAATATGGAAAGCTAATATAGAACATGCTTTTTAAATTTAACATGAGTACCACTTTGTTAGCGTAAGAACTGGATATGGACCAACAGTAATGAAGACAACTGAGAAAACATGGATTTAACATAGGATTTTTTTTTAATGGTCATTAAAACATAGGTGTCAAATTAGGTAGAGAACTAAGAGCACTTGTGGATGGTCTTGGAGATTGCATAAAGTTGTTGAACTGCAACCAAAAGATTGAGATTTATGTGTTTGGGTGTGGGTTTTTTGGTTGTTTGGGGTTTTTTATTTGTTTGTTTTAACTGGACTAGGAAGAACACTTATGTATGAAATTCTTGCAGCGCTCTCATCTTGTTTAGAATAACACAGTGGTTCTTAAAATAAGCAGCTTATGTCTGTGCAGCCATACTGTCTCTTACTTTAAAGTACATAACCATTCTGAAACTCTGCCTTTTATCCACAACTATTTGGGAGTTAAAACATTATTTTACTTGTAAAATTTGAGTACTGAAACGGTAGCATTATGCTGATACATGCTGCTATTTATTTATTTACATATGTAAATATATTTATATATGATGATACCACTACACAGATGCAGTGTAACTTCCTCTTGGACTGGAAAGCAAAAAATAGCTGTAGGATTAAATTATCATTTGGGTGTGTAGCATTTAACTGGAAGCCTGTCAAAAAGCAAAAGAAAAATCCCGATCTTGTGTTAGCAAGATAGCATTAAGCAATTTTCTGGGAATGCCAGAGCTTAGTGGTCAGTAGGAACATAAAGCATTAGATCACAAGAGTTGTGGAGCTCACTTCCCATTTTTGTCTAAATTATCTTGTATCTTAAGGCTATGCAGAGTTTTCACATTCCATGCGGAGGGCTTTTAAATCTTATATTGTGAAGTTAATGCGTAGTGCTTCTTTGCCCTTCCAGTAGAATATTCTGTGGCTCTGAATGTTCCCTGCATTAGAGTCACCTCCTTCTCCTCCCTGTCCTCTGGCTAAATGGAGGAGTGAATTACTAAGCAGAGGAATGTAACACTTCCAATTTGCCACGTAGGTGGTAATTGCTGCATTCCCAAGGGGTTACCACAGCATAACCCTCAGAGATACACGTACCTCAAGTAGAAAAAGTATAGCTTCACTTCCAGAGCTTGTTAAAGTTACAAATCATGTTTAGTGTGACACTTAGTAGACTTTAACTTAGCTATTTCAACGCTGAGGAAAATCCGAATAAATAGGTATCTGTTTGTTCGGGTGGCTGGCTTCTCACACTAGTTCTCCCTATCAGCCCTAATACAAAGTAATTATTGTGATCTCAGCCATTTCCTTTTCCTCACCTTCCTATTTTCTATTACATAACTATAATTATTATTGATTATACCTAATTAGGATTCATTGTGCTTCAAAGACATAATACTTGGTCTCTGCCTTCAAAGGTGATAAACTTACATTTAGGCTTAACACCATGAGTAATAGCAAGAGACAAGGGGACAATTAGATGGAAGGACAAGAGTGACCACTTCAAAAACACATGATCTTTGCCTTAGTTAACTAGCTAGGTATTTGTAATTAAGTAAACTCTGAGTTCAAAGCATTTTCATGACTAGAATATGGAAGGGAATACTACTAGTGTGAAGTTGTTTATTTATTTATTTTATGTTATCTTGAGGGCAGCTCTATTTATCCAATGTATAGAGCATGTGCACTTCACCAGTCTTGTAAACTGGATGGCTTGCATAGACACCAGGGCCTACTTTTTTTTCATTTCACAGAAAGGTACCCTGTGAGTCATGCTTCCCTGTGAACAGGCTCTGTTTACATACCTGTCCCTCACCTATTTGGACCTCTTTGTTGCTATGCTGTCTTCAGTTCATTTCTACGTTTTCTTCTATGCTTCAATCTCTGTGTGCCACTTAAACCCAGGGTTACGTGATAATGAAAATATTACAGGAATTGGACTTCTTTGTATGTTCCGTTCCCAGTGACCTCCAAAACAGATTCTCCTCCTCAAAATACTAGGAGTTCGGTATATGCTTATGTTATTACTTCATCTGGGAAATCACGTCATTTTTGATATGTCACTCATTTTGTCATACCTTGAATACTACATGGGAGACCAAAGTGACTGACAGTCAAGTACTTAAGAAAGATTCCGTAGTCTAGTAAAAATTATGTCATCTCTGGCTTGGTCCATAGGATGGAGAATGTTGGATGTTCCAAGGCCTGGTTTGTTAATCAAGCCTTGTGACTGAAATTTTTGCCAGAAGAACATGAAGGTTTATAAGCTGACTTTGCAAGCCAGGAAGTTGGTATAAGCCACAGCTCACACAGGAAGACCGTGTTCTGTCTAGTGGAGGAGACAGTGATGTTGTAGGAAAGTGATTAAGAGTGAAGGAAAAAAAAAAAGTCAAAAAGGAAAGGTTAAGAGGCCTTACTAGGAGTGTTTCATCTTCAGCCTCTAGGTCCTTTGTCTGATATTGAGCTATCTGTGATGAGCAGTCTTTGCAAACCAGGCTCTGTAGCTATTTGCACTACCAGTGCATGTATGATGGATTAGCTGTTCTGAGGCTTTATCCATTACTGCGCTTCTGTCTATTGCCATGCAGTGGGAATGCCAAACAGAAGCCAGATCCTTTTGTTTTGAGAATGAATTGGTGGGCGTTCTGAGAATGATGTTGGTAGACATTAACAGGCTCTATCTGAACCAAACAGTTGCAGACTGGTGAGCATAGATGTGCCTGAAAATATAGCTATACTACATATACTGCACTTTTAACTATTTATTTCAGATATGATTCCAGGCATGCTTAGTATTATGAAACAAAATGGAAGACATTGTTCCAGCTCTGGGAAATTACTATTTATAGAAAGTATGTTGTTTTTTTCCTTATAGTAGAGAGATTACAAATTCACCATGAAAAAACGTTAAGAATACTGAACAGAAATTGTTTTAATTCTTTAAAGTGTTAGCTGCTGAAGGAGTGGGACTTCACCTGCTTCTGCCCTTGAAAGTGAAAACTCAGTGCAACCTTGGTGACATAGCATCATGAGAACACATCCTGCGGTGACTTCTCACTGCTATGCAGAGTGAAAGGAAGGGCTTGGGAAACAGTCAGGGAATACCTTTGAATCTCTCTAGACTCTGATTGACTGACAAGTCCTGAGTGCCAAGACACATATTCCAGTCCTGGCACATCTGGAGGAGACCACTGAATATTAAACAATAAAAATCAGCTGATTCTACAGAGAAAGACCATAGTTAAACTGTTTCTTTGTGGGCTTCTCTTGTGCCTTCTGAGTCCCTGTCAGGATATTAATATATTTGTATTAAGGCAATATCTAGAAGCCCCAAGAAGGTGTTCTTGTGCTGAGTAGGATGACATAAGCAGTCATAACCCTTGCTCCAATAAGCATACTACCTCTGATCATAAACATTGTTTTTGTTTATTTAATAGGTGTCTCTCTATTTTCATAAATTTAAAGACTCCAAGTGCTTGAAAATGTTAATTCATTATCCAGTGAAATTAAAACCCCTTTAAATAAGTCAGGCTAGTAGGAATTTAGCCCAATAGATACATGCAGCATCTCTATGTTACCCACTTACTCATCAATAACCTGCAAAGGTTTTCAAATTTTTCAAAATGTTTTTGCTCAGCGTCCTGATTTTGGCTGGGGTAGAGTTAATTTGCTTCATAGTAGCTAGTATGGGGCTGTGTTTTGGATTTGTGCTGGAAGCAGTGTTGATAATACAAGGATGTTTTAGTTACTGCTGAGCAGTGCTTACACAGAGTCAAGCCCTTTCCTGATTCTTACCCCACCCCACCAGCAAGTAGACTGGGGGTACACAGGAAGCTGGGAGGGGACACAGCTGGGACAGCTGACCCCAACGGACCAGAGGGATATTCCATACTGTATGATGTCATGCTCAGCATATAAAGCTGGGGAAGGAAGAAGGAAGGGGAGAACGGTCGAATTACGGCATTTTGTCTTCCCAAGTAACCATTACACGTGATGGATCCCTGCTTCCCTGGAGATGGCTGAACACCTGCCTGCCAATGGGAAGTGGTGAATGAATTCCTTGTTTCGCTTTGCTTGTGCGTGCGGCTCTCACTTTCCCTATTAAACTGTCTTTATCTCAATCCATGAGTATTCTCACTTTTACTCTTTTGATTTTCTCCCCCATCCCACTGGGTGGGGAGGGTGATTAAGTGGCTGCGTGGTGCTTAGTTGCTGGCTTAAATGGGTTAAATGGGTTGCTGGGGTTAAATGACAACACTCAGTCTTTGGTATTTGGACATTTTAATCTACAGTTGAATTTACAAAACATATTTCCTTCATCCAAGCTGAGACAGGCAGACTAGGTTGTAAGGGAGATTTTTTCAGTTTTCAAGTACATTCTTTAACTTCTTCAGGACTTC
This sequence comes from Phaethon lepturus, assembly GCF_000687285.1. Taxonomy (NCBI): domain Eukaryota; kingdom Metazoa; phylum Chordata; class Aves; order Phaethontiformes; family Phaethontidae; genus Phaethon; species Phaethon lepturus. The sequence continues at coordinate 33,756 of NW_010511195.1, read as the reverse complement.
TTAGGACAGGAGAGAAAAGGAATGTCTTTTTAGGAGATCACATTCACCAATAGCTCTTTACTAAATTCTTATTTGATTAAACTCAAGTTAAGCTACTGATGCTTTTAGGAGTAGGTACACCTTTACAAATCTCCTTGATTTAGAAAGCTAAAGATTCTACTGGTGATTGTTTATTTTAAATTAGCTATGCTAGCTTCATTCTTTTATCAGAAGTAACCAGGTAACAATGATAGCATTTTTCCCAAAGTCTGTAATGTCTGAGCAGACATTTTTTGGATGCTGTCTTTCTTGGACTACTCCGTTGTAATTGTTATTTTGGTTCTATATTTTTTCTAAAAAGTCACTGTTACTGTGGTGAGAATGGAATGCTTCTCTGAGAAAGAAGGCCATAATAAAAACACTTTCTTCAGTTATTATTTCCTCTGTGGTTCCAGTTGCTTTGTATATGACAAGGTCTGCACAGTCATATAGATGATTATTTAGATGGTCATCTTTTAAAAATGTTAAGTCAGATCCTGTAAACTTATACATAGTTTTGAGCATCAAAAATTCTAGAAATAATCCAATAGCAATTACTGTAAATAAAAAAAAATTATGTTTGGGTTATGTTTGTCTTATGAAAGCTTGGTGAAGATAAAGATAGAAATTGTATTTCCTGACTGACCATTTTATACATTGGTTTTAAAAATATGTCAAATTGGTGTTAGGATATGATTTCTTGCATAATAATGCTCCTTTGGGTAGTCTAGAAGTAGCTTAAAAGCTGAGGATATGAAGAAATTACTGGCCGTCAGCAGTAGTAGATCTTAGCTATGCTAAGATATACTTGTGCCTAAAACGTGAAAGTAGCTCACATCCAAGAAATAGCTCTAGTTCCAAGTCATTGAGAAATCTTAATCTATATTAATTAATTAGTTGATCCACCCAGCAAGTTTTTTCTTCTGCTGCTTCAAAAGATGAATAAATGGAGATGAAACAATTATTGTTATTTTCAGTTGGATTTAATCACGTTTAGATATCGATGTGCATCAGACTTCTTATAAATTATCAATACAGAATAAGCATACCATGTGTAGTGCCACTGATCAGTGCCATGTGCCTCTTCCTACATCATTTGTGTTATTCCTCAACATTTTCTTAATGTACATCTCCTGTCATCATACAACTGTCAAGTGCTTTGGGATGAATCTACTTCTGGAACTGTAAAAATGGTTTGGGTATGAAATTGAACATGGAGTTATGATGCAATGCCACCCAATGAAGCCCTTGGAAATAATTATCACAGGACTGATTTCAGTGTAGCAAGCTATCTGCAGAAATGATAATAGGCATTGCTCAAGCCTGTCACACCTAACTTCTTGTTTCCCAGGCCAAATAAATAGCCTTCTTTGCACATACAAGTGTATCCACACCCCTCCTGTCCCATTATTTCTGAGCGAAGAAGGGTCCTTCATCTAGATTAGCAGATAGATTGAAGCAGGCACCCTCCTATTTTCATAACACTTGGTATCATTTTGATATGCTTGCAAGTGGAGAGGATAATTAGCATTACCAGTACTATCAGTGACACTGCTGTTACTGGTTCCCAAGCTTCATTTTTAGGAACCTGCTTTTATTCAGTACCAGAAAAAAACCAGCCACTTAAAACTTCAGTTAATGATACATATTCTGTCACATTCAATTCAACCTTTTATAATTTTGTAGAAATAGTTTTGTTAGGAAAGAAGTATTCTAAGAAGTAGTTGTAGATTCTGTACTTACTTACTTCTAGTCTTTCCAGTATACTGAATGTGCTCTACAGATAGTTTATGAGGTTTAGTCTTGTTAATGAAAATTACATTAGACCCTCATATAGTATATGCTATGACTTTAATTTTCATTCTTTAGTAGCACTTCAGTTTTGTAGGATCCACTGGCTTTCTGTGTGTCAAGCAAACGATTTCTTGAAAGGTTTCATTTTTTCCTCATTCCAAGGTCCAAAATATTATCAGTAGGTCATAGGTCATTAAGTAGGAAGTAACTCAGATTACTAAGGTGTGTTGCCAACTCTCCAACAGTCCAATTCAAGACTAATGCTAGCACCTAGAACTTTGGAATGCAGCAAATAACTGGCTTTATTGACTGTTGATGAGCTTTGAAAAAGTTTATGGTCTAGAAGTATCATCAGTTCAGTGCGAGATTCTGGAGCACAGAGCCAGGAAAGAGTAGATATCCTTAGGGTGCTGCAGAATCTGTTGCTAAAATTAATTGTAGGGTAAGCCTAATGAAACTGTTCAAAACAGGATATGGTGAAACACAGAGCACTCCCTCAGCTCGCTCACAAATCCCTCCCTTCTCTTCTATATTCTCTCTCAAAATAAATAGCTGTGGATAGTTGGAAGGAAAGTGCCACTAATGCTACACTTTCCATTTTAGTTTCTGGTTGCTGTGGTTGTTAAATACTGGAGACTGGGACTTGCATAGATGTGATTTTTCATCTGTCTCCAATCTGTTTGCTCTCTTCCTGATTTTGGAGACTATCTCAGTTGTTATCAACCATTTATGTTTGCTTAGGTAGAAATGATGGTTGGACTTGATCGTAAAGGTCTTCTCCAATCTTAACGATTCTGTGATTCTGTGAAATTCAAGGTCGTACTGGACCAGTATTTCTTTAGGACTATGAGGATTAAACCTGCTCCCATGTTGCAATTATAAACTCACGGTTGCACTCTGTTCCAAACTTTGCACTGTAGTGAAAAATGTCTTGCTTAGCAATGCCGCAGCCTGTGTAGAGTATCTAGGTCTTGTCTTACCCAAAAGTTCAAAAAGCTTTATTTTGCAAGATTTCTGATATACAAGAAGAGGGTCAAAAAGGCTTTGATTAAAATAAGAACCTACCTAGAAGTTCGTGTCTTGAAGGCATTTGAACATAAGCTTCCTGTTTTAGTGGTAAGTGGAAAATACTAACATTTCTTAAATATATTAGCAGTTCTAAGAAATTGGTATTTAATGGTGTGAACGTTTGCTCTCAACCAGTTTGTCATTTCCACATGCAGCATTACAGATCTATACCTGTACCATGGCCAACATCCTAAGCCAAAGCCAAAGGAATGACTACATTTTGGTCCAATCTCATTTTTGGCATGAGGAAGTTCTACAGCAGAAGAGTCTCCCCTTTAGCTAAAAAAGCAAAAGCACTGAGATTAGATCCAGGACTGTACATGCAACCATGCAAAGGTGAGGTTTGAAAAATAATAATCACTATTCTCAGTATTTAAAATACAGTTGATGTTTTCAATTATTATTTTTGCATAACTAGAGTGAAAAAAGGAAGCTGATATTCTTATGTAACCACTTTTCTTCTGGCTCTTAAGAAATTAATTATTGAATCATGAGAATTGACAATACTGTGTTGCTCAAATAACTGATTTAAACTTTTTTTTTTTGCAAAAGCCTGTCAGTTGGATGCCTCCCAATGAATTTGCCCAGATTTTCTGTTTATTTTTTTCTGCTTTCAACTTCATTTGCATGAAGCTGACACAGCATACTGAGGAACACATATAACCTAACTAGCTAGTGTTTCTGTAGCAAGGGAATGAGAATCAAGGTTACCATTAACCAAGAGGCCAGAAAATTTTGTCATGTGTCTCAGCCAGCATCATAACAAATTAAGGGACATCCCAGTTCCCTAGGGCTCCAAGTCATCACCACACAGGTCAGTGTCAGCACTCGAAATTTGGGTTGCACCCTTCCAACAAAGTGGCCCTCTACAATTAAAGGACACTTAAACACTTTCAAAGTATAAGTTATAAATGTATAAAACTTTAGGTACCTTGCAGCTAACCATGTAAACATTACAATTTGAGATTTATTATGTATATGAATTATAAAGTAAGTTAATTTTTCTACTCTAAACTTACTAACACCATACATTACAAATATAAATTACAATGAAAGTTAGTATTTATGCTCTGAAATTATAAACTTCCTATAATTACCCATTAAACATTTAATATTGATACAGGAAAAAGGAAATATAATTCAGAGGGTAGCTAGGCTGTTGATCATTTTGTTGGTTATCTATAACTTGCTCTTGTAACTGTCTGTATGGTGGGTTTATATGGGGAGAAAATAGACAGCTTATGACTTTCAGACCTCTCATTTCTCTTACCAAAAGCTGAATGGGAAAGACCTGCATTTGAAGGTGGTGGTTCATATTCCTCTCAGTCTTTTAGAGCTACTTCAGGGTCACTCAGACATGAAGCTTTGAAAATGTTAAACTGGTAATTCTGTATTGTTTACAATTCTTACTTCAGGGTCTCAGTCCAGTGGAGGGTTGCTTCTCTGGCTCCCTTTCTCCCTTTTTACTGCTCTTATTTCAACTACTACTATATGCATCTACCTTCTTAGCAAGGCACAAGAGTTTGTGCAATTTAAGAGATCCACAGTCTTGGCACAGTAGTTTGTGTAGCTGCATGGTATGGTATGTCCTTTATAATTCCACATAGTTCAAATTAGATGGAAAGAGAATCAACTGGGAAGTTTGAGAATGAGCTGGGCATGATATACAATATTATATCCTTTTTTTCCAGCTGTAGAACCAAATACATATCAAGAGCAAGATTCAGGGGAAAATAAGTGATCTGTAACTTCTTCCTTTAGTGTTTTAAATGCCTCTTCACATTTTCCTAAATCTTCTTACTAATTTGCATGAACTTGTGATACACATTTTTCTTCCTAACACTGTTTTTTTTTTTAAAGAGTGGTTAATTTTTACTATATTTTACATATCAACTGTATGGTACCTTGTCCCTGCACAATCCTTCTGTGAACATTTCAATAGAAGAAATAGGCCAAATTTTAATACTCTCAACCATGCCCATTCCAGTTTATCCACTCCCAGCTGTACATCTTCTAATGCCTACCTTAGTTATGCCAAGCTCACATTTTTCTCTACTGAGTGTTAGGTCCTGCTGGCACACACTGCCTTCTCAGTTGAAAGTAGGGCTCATTCTCAGTTCTAAATCTCTGTGTTGTTACAAGCAAGTGTAGATTTGTACAAACCTGTCAATGATGTCAGCTTATACAGTGTAGTTACTGCATTCCTTTAGCTGAAAGCGAATATTTGGAACTTACATGCCCTGATTTAATTTTAAAACTACAGATTCTAGAGTATAAACACATACTGGAAAAGACTCATCTTTAGTGGATGATCAGTTTTAGGTGTTAGGCCTTGTCACAGTACGTCTATTTTTCAGCAATCTGCAAAACAGGAGAATCCTTGTTTTACAATCTGGAGCAAAGTTAATCTAAGAGTTTTCAGAGGTTTAATGCTGTCCGCTGTAGTATATCTGCTATAGTTTGTCTTGCAAGAGCCTGTATTGAGCACTTTAGAAGACTTGCATATTAAAATTATACTTGTCGCAAAGGCTTACCAGAGCACAGAAGCAGTTAGAAAACAGTAAGAGAACAGGACTGGTCCATTCACATATTCCTACATCTAATTTGTAGCCTTAACATGATAATTCATAATTTGTCATCTACTTAATGTACTGCTACTAACAGAATTTGCATGATTCAGGTACGACCAAGCTTAAACAACCACAGTGGTCCTGTGTTGAAATATGAATTTGTAACACTTATTTCTGATTTTTTGAAAACTGCTATAGTAAATGGTAAATTTTTTCTTCTTTTGGGGACTTTGACTAATTATCTTATGTGGGTTTCCCAAGGTGCTGCTTGTAGAATGAATGTTTTAAGCTGTTGACCCACTACATGAGTTCTGGCCACTTACATATCATAACTGATCTTTTGTTTTACTTGGTTTAATGTGAGTGAAGTCATTTGGTGATGGAACTCAAAAGTGCAGCTACCTACAAATCTCTTTAAATGATGTCTTTTGGATCCACTCAGAATTGCTCACTTTCCAGCAATACAGCAGTTCAATAGGCACTAGTGTGGTGTTGTGGAATCTCCTGATCTTTAAGGTATAAAACTATGAAATGTGATTTAGGTGTGAGAGGATCCTTATTCAGATGTGTTACTGTGGACAGATTGCAGAATGGTGTAATGAAATCTTAAAAATTGATTAGCTAGCTAGTTGCCCAGTGTTTGACAGAAGAATATGTGAACTTCATGTTTATCCCAAGATCTCATATTTTTTTCTGAAATATGGATTTCCTGTGGACAGATAATGTTTCCTAGAGAAAATTCAGTTAAATTTCTAAAGCATTGTGAATTGAATGGATTAGATAGACCAATGCTGCAGTTCTTAGTGCCACTATCATTAGAAGACTTTATTTCTGCTATGGTTGTAATAACATTCCTAGTAAATCCCATGAAAGCCGTGCCTTACCTTTGGGAATGTGTTCTGTGGACAGTGATACAAGAACAGCTTTCTCTGTCTCCTATATACTGCTTTCTCTGTTATGTAACGCTGTTCTAATTCCTTGTTATTTAGTAACATGCATTTGATGAAAGTGAATGCTTGATTAAGTTCCTTTTTCAAGTAAAAAGGTGACTTGTTATTTCCTATAGTCAAGGTACTGGCTGTGGCTATCAAGAATTTTTAAAGGTATCAATGGTGGGGTATTAGGTATTTCCAAACAGTGTTTATAAACAGATGTATTTAATTCAGGTGACCATTTAATATGAAGAGGAAAGCAACACATGTTCACTGATATTTTACTGATATTAAAACATCACAGAGGATTTAGGTGGCTAGTATTAATCCCTTATCACAAATGAAATGAGGATTGCATTGGAGGAAGCAAAAGTGTCAGTTTCAAGTTGTTGCTCAAAAATTGTTTGAGGTTGTAGAAGATAGACATGACATTTTTCATGTTATGCTGGCCAAAAGCAGTATAGAAGGTTATTTGATGTCACATCCTCTTCTCAACTAAAGTAATATAAATCTAAAAAAAACCAAACCCAGGAACTATTGATGAGGAGGGAGAAGATGAGACACTGGAGAGAGGTGAGGCTTTGGGAAGTTAGAACTGCTGAGTATGTGTATCTAACATTAGGTACCTACAACCATAGAGAAGTTCCAGTTTTTTTTTTTAGAGATTCTAAGCATCTGTGGTTCCCACTGGCTGAACAAACTAGATATTTTTTCATAAATGCGTTCCGAATCCGTAGCTACATTCCAGTCTAAGAGCATGTGAATGCCAGATACGTTAGTTTAAGACCCATTGAGTATCAGAGGAAGAATCAACAAGGAACTAATATCTGTACTACTGTCTATGACTCTGATCTGTCACATGGTGGGATGTACTAGCCTGCAGCAGATTTCAAAGCCTGTAGGCATGTTTCTAAACCTTTTGTAGGCTGATGCTTGCAGTTAGATTCGAAGACTAGAGAAAGGATTTGTCATTCTCTAAATAAGGTATCTCTTTCCACAGAATGACAGGGTGTTAACAATTCATCTTGACTTTGGGATCCAGACAGTATGCATAGATACCACAAGTGAAGTAAAACACAAATTTCTGTGTGACTCACTCGGTCAGCCAGGCTTGTCTGTGTAATGCAGAATTGTGATATTGATATTACGGAGTGACTCTTCTAAAACCTTCCCACCAAACATAATCATGGTATTACTGTGTAGTCTGACAGCAGCTTCCTTCCATCCAAGGAGCTCAGCACATTTCACAACCATTAAGACTCCCAGTGAAATAGTTAAATATCATTATCCCATTTTCTAGATGAGGCATATAGGGATTAATGACTTGCTAGAGTCACACAAGAAATTTGTGACAGAGCAAGGAATAGATGGCAGCTCCCCCAGCTGTCAGGCCTATCCTTTTGTTTACAGAATTACTCTTTCTGTCCCTAACGAAAAGGCACTCCTGGTTTTGGAGCAGCACTACTAATGCGTGAACTGAAAAGATGGATTATGGAATCAGTTAAAAAAAAAAATGCACAACTCTGCTTCTTTTTTACTAATATAATGAAGGAACTGAGCTATTAGTGGTATAGGATTGCTTTTCAGTAGAGGCAGGTTATAAATAATGCAAGAATCCTAGACCTGAAGTTGAAGAAAATGAGGGAGGGGAAGGGGATTTTCAGCAGTTTGATGCAGCACCAGAAAGCTGGTATGACCAGCATAGAAGAAACAGCTGTTAATCTGGTCTTGAGTCTTGAACATACTGATTCATTCTTGGGCTTCTTGATTTGGCTGCGGCTGAATCTCAGCATTTCGTTTTAAACTGAGCAAGATGCAGTGTTCACTGTGTGGGTCACGGGATGATGGTGGTGTTTTCTCTTCCCCAGTGTGTGAAAAAGGCATAGATCACTTCTGAGGCCTATATATGTATCCATGTTAATTCCTTTACTGTATATGAAGATGCCCATATTTAATTGCTGACTCATGGGCAATTAAACTCCGGTTTCTCAATTTACAGTTTAACGCAGATAAAAAAGCAATGTTTCTCTCTTTCCCCACCCAACATAGCTAACTTTTCCTTATGGGTTAACCACAGTCTCCCCAAATTCACATTGACTATTTTTGTACTTCGCAGAGTTGATTGCTCTGTTTATTGTCTGCATGTCGATGTTACAAAAAGACCAGCATTCAGAGGAAAGACTGTTTCCAAAGATGCATATGGAATGCAAATTAACATAATGTAAATTAAAAGTAAATAAAATTACCAAATGTATTTGTACTATCAGGGTCTTTTGAAATTTCAAAGTGTACAATTTAACAAACTACTAAGCAGTAAAAAAAAGAATATTCCATTGTTATGTGCACAAAGGAGAGCTTTGAAACGAGATTCAGGGTGCTTGTTCAAATTCAGGAACAGAAAAATTAAAATGAGAAAGTGAGGAAGATATGAAGAAATTTCTTAAGACAAAGTTTGGGCAACTGAATATCTAAGACAAAGTTCAGGTTTCTGCTTTACTAGCAATAAGAAAGAGACGTGATATGCATTTCCGTTTTTTATCACCCAAAGACATCACCTGAATTAAGTACACTAACTATTCTGATACACAAACATACAATGAAATAATAATGTGTGAAACGTATCACATAAATGCTTACACATAAAAAAATCATCAGAGGTTTTGGTTGGAAAGTTACTGTAAAAGTGAAATACTTTAGCATGTGTGTTTTAATTCTTTAAGATTATTCTTGCTATTTTTTACTATACTTAGAGATTTCCATCTGTAGTATAACACTGTCTATACAGGAGGTGTTATGCTATTTGTGATTTGTCTGTATGTGTATATAAATACATACATAATATGACATGAATTGTACAAAACTTTGAGTTGATTTATATTGTGTAGAGAAGAAAGGTGGAGGTTTTTAAGTACAGGAGTAGAAATTGGGAGGCTTGTGTCCTGTGCGTGTTCTGAAATATGTATGTATCTTTGAAAATAATTACTGCACGTATTTATCGTACGGTCTATTTATGCATTATTATCCTGCCTAGCTACATAGTTTTAAATTAGAGGATTCCATTAGGAGGAATTCCTAGCAGAGGTGAAAATAAAGTAGAATCCTGGAGATAATCAGGAGTCCTAAACGAAATGTCAGGAAAGCCATTAACTGGGTATCATGCTCAGCCTGACTCTGTCCTGATGAAGTTTCTTTCAGTCAAGGTTAGGGTGGAAGATGATACTTACGAAATCTTAAAGATGCTGGCCTATGCAGAGAAAGGGGTTGAGTGAACTTTTCAGGGAGTGTCACTGAGTGCTGACACGGACTGACACATACCATGAGTGACAGCAGACTTTCTATATGACCTTGGCCGAGTCACTTAATCCCTCTGTGACTTGGTTTCCTCATCTGCAGAATTAGGTACAAATAATAATACTTCCCTGCCTCATAAGGAGCTGTGGGGATTACTTCATTACTGTTTGCAAGGTGTTTTCAGAGACATAGAAAAGATGCAGTCGAAATGTTATTATTTATTGCTGGAAGCCTATATAATATCAAATACTTTGTTGATCACGTCCTGGAACATACATTGTTAACTGGGTATTGCTTGGGAATCTGATATCATCAGAAACTGCATGAGCCCATCATACCTTCCCTCTTTCCTCTGCTTCCTTCCTTTATGCTCTTGTATCCAAGTAGTTGTGAACATGTTGTCAGGCAAAATCAGTCAACCTCTCTGCCTATCAAAAAAGTATGCCTCTTTCTATGATGGCTGCTTTTTGGCTTCTATAAATGATGAACCTGAGACCCCCTCAAAGCTACAATCACATTCTCTTACCTAGAAGCATCCTGGCATAAAGATAAGTAATAAACTTCCTCTAGTTACAGTTTCAAAGAAGTGGATCCCAAGTATTTAAGTTGATTTTGAAGTCCAGAGGAATGTCCACTGTGTGAGCACCTCCCTCTTGCCCTAGGAGATTGAAAGAAACTCTTAGAAACTGCATCTCTATGCTGCTTAATACCAGACCTGTGCTTTGTCTGATCACATAGTAGTGCAGATTTCATGGGTATCCGTTACGGACATGCAACAACGTTTCTCTCAAATTAGCCAAAACTCAATTAGCCTAAGAAGTTACGTTTTCTGAATGAAAAAGTGCACCAGCAAAGTGAGTTTATACCAGTCAGTGCTTTGTATCATGTAGCTATGGTATTTTTGACCGTGTACTGGCGGATTGGTAGAAGCTCTAAAGCAAAACTTACATTACTGAACCCTAACTGCTTATTCATGAGTGGACCACACATGCATGTGTATGCATTGCATTAACTCTGCTATACAGGTAAATCCTCTAGGCCACAGGGACTTACAAATAGCCTGTAAACATATTTCAGCTATGCTTGAAGTATTCTGGATCCACAGATACAAATTACATACAAAGAGTATTTTTCAGAAATACCAGTGTGTGATACGTGTAAGAGAGACCATTTAGCTTCTCTGTGACTGTGAAAACAATGAATTTTGATTGTTAATGTTAAGGCTCCAATTTTCTTTTGGACTGCATATCTTGGTAGTGGGTTCCCTCTTCTGTAATGTCTTCCATTCCATGAACAGATGTTTACATTTACTTAAATCTGAATATAGAGTCTGGTAAATCACTAACAAATGGTAGTCACTGTGACTTATAGGAAGTATTGCATATGTTTGTAGCCACACCCAAGCACTCACCTTAAAAGCACATAGGGACAATACTATTTGTTAGCTTGCACAATGCATGAGATAAGATGATGCAATGTTCATATGTCATTGCTGTTGTATGTGCTGTTCACGTCAGGTGTTTCTCCTGAGCAGCACATAAATGTATGGCATTGATAAGCTATGCACAGTCTTTTTCGCTCTCACCACTACTGTGGCAAAAAAGTTCGGTAGAAGTAATCCGTTTGATCATTCCCTTTCTACTCTTTTGTGGTCGAGTCAAACCTTTTTTTTGCTTGCTAATTCTCATGTAAGGCTCCCAGTGACATCATCTAACTAGGACTTTCGGGGTGTGGACCATTATTGTTTATATTTATAGAGTAGCAGACTTACACTAATGTTTGCAGGGTTTAAATCAGACAAGAAAAGCGCTAACATGAGCAAAGACAGGAAACTGAAGACAATAGGGAGTTGAAAATTTTTAATATGTGGGAAAGGATAATTTTCACATCTTCTGTTTTTCCTAGAAAAATGTATAAATTACTGGGTTGCTGAATTATCGGATATTTACACATTTATCGAGAGTACATTTAATATATTTCCTTAAAAATATAAAATATACTATGTAAATTTTCATTGGCTTTTACAATGTACTATTTTAATGGTTTTTTGGGGTTTTTTTTCTGAAGAACATCACTATAGTTACTTATAGCTAGAGCTAATTTGAGCAGTAATTCTACTGTATTATATGTTGGTGTATTTTGAAGAAGGGAATATAATTATTGAATGTAGAAAGTATAATGTTCCCTTATAAATAAAAAATGTGGCAATACTTAAAAGCCTTGGAAATATATAAATATTGACACACTAGTATAAGGCAGAAGAAATACTGCTTTTGAAGGAAAAGTAAATAAATATATCTCTTCATATAATCATCATGATACAATTCACATAACCTACTGAGAATTCTCACCACTACATTTAGACTAGAATGTGTTTCAAAATAAGTTCAGTTGCGTACTTTCCAGTTACAGAAAGTAGGCAGGAGGATTGCAGCAATGATAACATGCTCTTAATAGGACTAATACTGTATGCTGAGCAAACCACTTTCATTTGGAGATAAAATGTAGGATATTACAGAAATTTCTTGTGATTTTCAAAGTAGGTGTCAGGAAAGCAAATTTTATTTTTAACATTTATAGTAATTTTTCTTGGCCTTCCCTCTTTGAGTGAGGAAGAAATAAAGAAAAGGACTCTTGAGATCTTGGGAAGGCATCTGGCACTTAGGAGGAGGCAAGGATGTTCCGTAATAATTGCTTTTTTTTCCAGAATTATGGAAAATAGTATTTGGAAGAAATAACATTTCTTTCTCTCCCTTCCCACTCACTTCTGTTGTTTCATAGAGTCAGTTTGGAGTACTCAGCAAAAGATGTATATGGTTATAATCTCACCTCTTCATATTCATAAGACCACTTCTTATGCACATTTTCTCTGAAATAATTTTGGAGTTGTTACTGTTTTATCATTCATTGTCTCCCAGCACACCTGAGGTATCCAAGCAAATAGTTTGTTAATTCTCCTGCAAAGTCCAAGACTTGGTGGTATATCAGTACTGCATACTCAAAACACCAAAGCAGCTTGAGAAGGATACCAGACCCTGACGAAAATAACCCTGACATCTTTTGCCTTGTTATTTATGTATATGCGTTGACATTATCTGAAGTTTTGTTATGCTTTTTAGCATTTCCAGTTGCAATGTAAGTTACCAGATCAAAAATAATCCTTGGCTCAGAAGTTGCAGAGAGGAAGCTGAAGGCTGTTGAGTGTAATGAAGGCAGCTGGAGGTCCTAATGACAGTGAGGAAAAAGGGAACAGGACGCTTCGTCTGATTTTGTTTGAACAGCTTTTAGTAGAAACAAAGTATTTCTAGAAAACTTGGCCAGGGTTTGCAGTCCTTTGTTCAAGATGATACTTTTTTGCTTAGGTGAGTAGCTGGCTTCCCATTTGTCCACCATGTACCCTTTAAAATTTTCACCCACTGCCCAATAAGGATCCTCTTCCTTTCAGCGTTCTGGACTGTGGCCTCTATCCCGTGTTCCCTGGCTTGTTCCTAACATTAGTTAACTCAACCTTGGTGGCACAGGTCTAATGTGATTACTTTAAAGAAAGACCAGCTAACTATATGGACTACCATACAACCAGAGATCTTTAAAAAAAAAAAAAGTGGCTAAGATTCCCACAGGAATATGCATTGAAGGCATTCCAAGCACCGGGGAAGTCCATGTGCATACAGCATAGGGTTGATCTGCACTTGCACAGTAGTTTCAGTATGTAGCAAACTTTGTAATCATGGTTTCACCAGAGTCAGGAATTCACCACTAGTTCAGTCAGTATTTATGATCTCAAAATTGTCCTTTCAAGTGTGGAGACCTGAAAAAGACTTTTTTTTTGACTGGCAATTCTAGAGTACAAGTAAATTAATACTGAATCAGTGTCCTATGTTTGTTTCAGTGGAAATAATGTTCCTTTGAAATACACAACATACTGCTTGGAGTTTAAGAGCTGGGACAGCAGGTTTACAATTCTCAACATTGTAAACTGATGGTCTGAGTCTTTACCAGCTTATTCAATATAGTATTTTATTAGTGTTACAGCCAACATAAGCATATTGCTTGTCTTATCTATGCTTCTTTGTAACCATAATATTACCGAGATTACAGCAATTCATTGCCTGACATTTATATATCTGCCTGTCAAACCAAATATTTATGGAGTACTCATTGCTGCTCAGAGTAGCCTGGAGTAATAGTTCTGATCGCTCTGGTTACCTCTCAGTATCTCCTTGCTGGTAGTGAAGGAGGGCTTGCATATATGGGTTTGCAAGATCCCATCTCTTTGTTTATGTGTTTCTAGTGCAATCAGTTGACATTCCTTTACTGTGTCATTTATTTGATGGTGTTACCAGTATGCTGTTGCATTTGTGGTGTGTAGCGTGCGTTTTCATTGCTATTTATAACATTGGTATCAATGGCAAGTTTGGTGGTACAATAAGAGAGGAAGATTATGATCTCTTCCCCAATGGATAGTAGCAGATAGGAAGTAATGTCTTTCATAATTGAATAAGGTAAATAAAACGCTACTCATTAATTAAAGGTGATTAACTGAAAAGAGAATACAGTTAGTTAAATACACAAAATCTTAAAAATAGATAAAGTTCTTAAAATACCATCAGCATTTTGAATTTTAAGTACATTTTAAATGCACAAAAATCAAGAAGTTGAAGAATTTTCTTGTGAACAGTCTTTGATTCATGGATTTCCTATTTTTTCCCTGGTTAAATAGAAATGTCTGTCATATTGTTAAGATTCTTGAATGCGTCCAGAGGAGAGCAAAAAAGCTGGTGAAAGGCTGGAAGGAATGTCCTATGAGGAGCAGCTGAGGACACTAGGTTTGTCTAGTTTGGAGAAAAGGAGGCAGAGGGGCGACCTCATTGCTCCCTTCGGCCTCCTGAGGAGGGGAAGTGGAGAGTGAGCTGCTGATCTCTTCTTCCTGGTATCCAGTGATAGGATGTGTGGGAATGGTTCAAAGCTGCACCACAGGATGTTCAGACTTGACATTAGGAGACATTTCTTTACCGAGAGGGTGGTCAAACACTGGAACAGGCCTCCTAGGGAGGTGGTCAATGCCCCAGGCCTGTCAGTGTTTAAGAAGCATTTGGTCAATACCCTTAACATGCTTTAATTTTTGGTCAGCCATGAATTGGCCAGGCAGTTGGACTAGATAGATGATTGTAGGTCCCTTCCAGTTGAAAATACTCTATTCTGTTCTGTTCTATTCTATTGTCATCCAACTTTTGGACTTCTCCAAATCTTCTGCAGAGACCTTGTGAAAATGCTTCTGAAGAGAAAAAAAAAAGTTTCATTTTTAATACAGGTCAGATGCAATAACCACAAGGTACATGAGAGAAAACAGCCTCATTAACTCTTTGCTCTGAGAAGGTACTTGGCAGTATTACAACAATTGGAATTTTCTATGTATTTGCCAACTGTAAGAAAGGAGCAAAAAAGTGAAAAATGAGCAGCAGAGTACTCTGAGGTCAGACTGAACAGACTAGTATAGAATATTTTACCCAAAATGCTCATGAAATATAAGTCTTTTGTATAGCATAATTCTGTAGATTTTAGTCAATATATTAGTTTAGACTGTCAACCTTCAGAAGACTTACCTAGCCCAGATGCCTAGTTAAAGGTCAGAGGGGGCATGATTCACCTGTGAGGAGTGTGTGTTGTCATCGCCCCATCAAGGCAAGAGAGTCCCACCTGCGGTGTCCTAATTTCCACGGCAGTAGCACGGCTGGCCCTGATTGGCCGCGCTGGCTCCCCGCCTCACTGCGGATTGGTCGAGCCTTCCGCCTCCTCTCTCTCATCTTGCTGGGGCACCTGTGCTGCCTGGCCGCAGCTCTTCCACACTGACCATAGAGGGACCGGAGGATGCCCACGTATCAGCACTCGGTCGATAAGGTGTGTTGTTGGGGATGTGGTGGACAGGGTGCACGTTAGCTGGTGGTATTTCTTTCTAAAGAGTAAGTCTGTGGCTCATCAAGAGCATTGAGGAAGAGAAAAGAAAGGAGAAAAATGCTCATAAAGAACGGGACTAGAAAAGGGGTATACAGGACTGAGTCTTAAACTGTTGGCAGATTGGACTTGCCAGGACTGTGTTTTTCAAATTACAGAAAAGTATTTATCATATTAATTAAATGCTCTATATTTAAAGGCATTTAAAACAACTTTTGTCTCTATTCAGAAGTTTGCCCAAGGCTCTGAAGAAGCAAACCACCAAAGTGTCTCTTCCTGAGTCCACTAGACTTTGAATGCAGTAGGCTAACTAACTAGCACCCAGGGATTTAATTGTTGGCCTGAAGTCATATTAGACTAAATGTGGAAAAGGATTCTTAAGGTAGCAGCTCAGGTACTGCAAAGATGAGGGCTGTATAGCCTCATAGGAGGAAGGTATTGTATCTGTGATTAAAAAAAAGAATTAGAATTTTTCCATCACATGAATGAACTGAGGATACAGTTAATTTTTCATAATTGTATCCACTTAGAAACTTGCAAATAATATTTATTGGCCAGAATTCCCCATGCTTCTATTTTATAAATATTTACTTTTAGATTATTTAAATTTTTCATAGAGAAAAGGTAAATTTGTGATGCAAGATAACATGATTGCATTGAATATGTATTGGAACATGGAAATCATTTTCTGCTTCTGCCTCAAGTCTGGACTTGGAATTTTGTCAGATGTTAATACTTCCCTCTTCCTCATCTAAAACCTTGTTCCAAGGGATGGCATCATGAGACTCTTAGGATAGCTCTTGAACTGTTAAATTGGACAGCTGATGCAAAGAGAAGGCATTTCAGGTGTGTTTCAACTTGTGGTGCTTGTGTTTCTGGCTCTCTTCTAGCTAGGAAAAAAGGAAAGGAGGTTTCAGACTGGTTTTCTTTCATCGCAGAGTGCAGCTCCAGACGATTTTCCAATCCCAGCTGAACTAGTGCGAAGGACTCTCTGCTTTGAAATAGAACATCTAATTAGAAACAGATTTTTTTTTTTCCCATCTCTCCATGAGTCAGACAAAGATTTCAACAACACATAGACTGGTTCATATTAAATCACTGTTTACCACATCTGTTAACATAATAGCATGTACATGCTGTATTTAAAATTTAATGAGATGTGGGCCATGTCAAAATCGTCACCAGAGATTGTATAACCACACCCAGTGTACCGATACCAAAACATAATGCTTACCAGGATCCCATTCAAGTGACATTTTCATGACACTTTTTGGAGGGATAGTCTTCATCTGCTTTGAAGACATGATAACTTGCATATATAGCTTTCCTGATTGCTGCACTTGCTGGTTGTGACACCATGCAAATCTTCATCATCTTGCTATAGGAAATCTTTCAACACTCCACAGTCACCTGTTTTATTATCTGTCTTTCTAAAAAGTTAAGTTCAGAGTTAAGTGCATGGGTGTTTGGAATTATGTTCTGAAGTTTTCCCCCTCTGCATCCAGATGCTTCTGTTACTTATTTTATTAGCCCATACAAAACCAAATGCATTCATGCACAAATTAAGATACACAGGTAGATGATACAAATTGAACATATCTCTTGCGTTGTGTTTGAAATGCTTTTAAAAATGTCAAGTAAATATCTCTTCTTTGTGTTACAGCTTATTCTATCACACGAGGCAATCCTGGCACAGACAGTATGAAAAATAGCATTATTAAATACTTCTTGTGATTTCACAGTTGTATCAGCATTTTTGTAACTGGAACAGTGAGATATTCATGAGATATAATAGCCTTACAAATTATGTGGTGCCATGGTTGAATGATTAGATTTTGATCATGGGCCATAAAAATCTAGTATTAAACACCTGAGAACTGCTGGGAAATGTTTCCTTCCTTTCTTGGAAACAGTTTGCTATCGGTGTCAGTACTACAAATCAATTATAAAGAAAATACATTTTCTTTTCACTGACAATCCTTGAAGACTGGACTTCAATCCTGCCTCTCAGTTATTTTTGTAAATTTCTGTACTGGTTATAATTTATTCTTAACCCAGAAGAAGCACGCACTAACAATTTAGTATTTTTAAATTTTTCAGAATTTCCAAGGGGTTTTATGGAAGTCCTTTTCCTAAATCCTTCAGGAAACACATATTTTGAAAAACTTACAAGCGTTCTCTAAGGCATTTAACAATAGATTTCTTGGCTGTCTCTTGGAAGTGTGAGTAGGCAAAGCAGTCAAAAGAGAGCATGCTAGTCATGGTTATACCTGCAAAAAGCGGTTTGGGAGACCAAGGATTGTGTCTTAGTTCTTGAATAATGAAGGAGCTGAGCTAAATCTGCCAGCTCAACAACGAGGAAGTTTGTTTAAAGCCTTTTCTAGTCTGAAGCTCTAATGCAGCAGACATGGCTGTTAATGGATTGCTGTCATGTAACCAGAGAATTTAAACTTCATTAATAATTCAGTAATTTTAAATGGAAATATTTGTGTCATTTATTGCACTGTTCTGCCAGTGTATGTAGGTATTTTATTTTAATTTATTTTCTTCAAAATACATGAATGCAATGAAAGCCCAGCTTTCTATGCTTGTCCTGTTTCTTACTCTGGACGAAAGCAGGTATTTGTCAAACATGGCAACTAATAAAAAGAAGTTACTATAAAGTATATTGGTTTTTTTGTCCTACAGATGAGGAGACACTCCTGCTTTGCTTTTTTGTTTTGTGGGATATTTTTGCCCAGAATCCTTGGTTTTCCACAGACAAATAGCTCAATTGATTGTGATTCTCTGTTACCAAACTATGAAGCTGAACCACAGACATCTACACCACCATATATTATTGCTGTGTCTTTTGATAACTTTGAGCCAGGAAATGAAATACAGGGTAAGTAATCTGAATGACATAAAATCTTTACCTGTCTCCCAGAATTGCCAATCTTCACTAAAATTCCCCCATTGCCCTCTCAGTCTAGTTAAATTTATTTTTTATTTTCAATCTTGTTCATCTATACCTGTGATATTAATCTTTTTTGAAATGTTTTAGATATATATATGCATATACTTGTATAACTGAAAATACATTCTCTCTTTTTTCTTTTCCCTATTAAATATATCTTAACTTCATGCTATAATTTTTGTGACAAAATTAAAATTAAATGGGACAGCTGATGAAACTGGACTAATAATTAGTTGCTCTTTAACTTTGTATTTGAGTATTTGCTGTTCTATCAGGCCTCTACAGAGGGATCCTACTCATTAGATGTTCACATGCTGTCATCTTGCAGGAAAATAAAAATTCAGGGTGCATTGTAAGACAACTCAAGAGTGAGACATTTTGAGTCATCCTTCTAAGAGCTGCATCCCAGATTTTATCAAACTGCAGGGGGTGGAGCTAAAACCACCTTTTTATCTTCCTAATCCCAAATTGCTGTCTGGATGGAACACCTTGACAGCCTTGTTTTGCCACACGATGATGCCATCTCATGGTGCTGTCACACTTTAAGTGGCTTGTGAATGCTTCTTTTTCTAACCATTTGTTAGAAGAGTGTGGAAGTGAGTTGTAACCCATTACATGTCCCTTGTTGTATCTCAGTAGCTGAAAAAGAGCAATATTCACTAAGTAGCTACTGTCTAGCTGGGACTGTTTTACCTGAACTTAGTAGCATGCATGTGCTTCTACAGACAGTGATATATAGGGACAAGAATGGAGAAGCGTTAGAGTCCTATTATAGCTGCCATTCTTGAAAAAACATGTGTGAATAGCTCCTTCAAGGATGGGAGGGCTGTTTGATTACTGATAGCTAGTTGTAAACAGTATTGCCAGCAAAATGATGGGTAGATTTAAGTATATGCAGACTGTTCTCTGTGAGGTTATATGGGATTTACCATCAACATAAATATTGAATCCTGTTGAATCTCAGGGGCTAATAACCTTACCTTTTTTTTTTTTTTCCTTTCCCTTTTTTCCTAATCGTGCTTTTCTTTCTTTAGTACTGCTTTTCTGTTGCTTCAAATTGTAAGCATCCAGTACCTGGTCTCGGGGAGCTGCATTAGGTTACCCTTCCATCGTGTATATTGCAGTTTCACCTGTGACATGCCATGTGCCAACACTCTTACAGTCGCATCTGTGCTTGATTTAACACTGCATTCAAGTGTTGGATGTCATCCCTCTTGTGACACCTGTGAAAAGTTAGTGCATTAGGACTGAAAGTTGATGACACATTGGAAGGCTAATTATGCAGGTACTTGGAAATGTTAGATTGTCAAGGTATGATTGGTCCTTGCCTTGACTTCTCTGTCATTCCCTTTGGGCATAAACCTTTATTGTGATTTTATTAGCAAAAGTGCCTAATATTGGCATTAGCAGAGCAAGTTTATAATAGAAAATAACAAATTTGATTGTGCCTCTCGAAATTTACTTTCGATTTGGATATAGACAAAGCATGAAACTTCTCTCTTCCATATTTTTCTGACCTCCTTCAGAAACAAAACGAGTAAAATTGAGTAGTTCATCAATATTAATTTTTCATATTTAATATAGAACATGAGACAAACTGTCTAGCTTCTCTTTTTTCCAACTGTAACACATTAAAAAAAATGGATCCGCAATTCAGCCTTAGGCAAAAGTTAATATTTTCTTTTGAAAGAGAGGTAGAAAGAAATTGAATTCTCTTTCTCCTGTAGCTATTTTGACTTTGTAGGCCTAATTAGACAGAAAATAAATAATCTTTTCAGCAGCAGGACCACTGGCCAATATTCTGAGTATGTGTGGGGAGCAAGTGAGATTAATAGGAAAGTTGTAGTCATTTGGTAGAGCAGAATTACTTTTACAATTTTCAGTTAATGATATATTTCATGGTACTTTACACAGAAATGCCTCTCCAAATGTATTCCTTTTCCTTTATTGTCATTTTCTTGTTAATAAAAAGTGTAATAAATCCCAACATTTTTAAAAAATCATAAAAGGTTTTAAGTAATTTCTGTACATGCAGTCTTGTGCTTTGGAGTGAGGGAAATTAGTTGTTAAACATTTAAGAGGTTTTAGTTGTGTAGGAAGCTTAAATTTCTCAAAATGTCTGTTTTCACAGTGACTCTAGAAGCACTTAAGGATGTTGGTTTTAAAGCATTTAATCTACAAGCTCGAGAAATAGAAGGAGATGTTCCTGTTGGTACTTTTAAAATTACAGATCCAAACACTAAAGGCTTGGAATGTCATAATGTGACGGTATGTGTTCAGTCTTTGGAATACTTACTTAGGCTTGGTTGCCTTTTAAATACTTTAATCAGAATTGATTGAAGAAGTGAGCATTTTTTTATATGGCAAAGTTATTTCATCAGTAGAATTTAAAAATTTAGACTTTCTCAAAAAATACATGTATCTTCTATATGTGATATGAATCTAACATAGAAGCTACCTGGCACTTTCTAGGAGGACATCAGTGTCACCTGTTGTAGAGACTGTTCGCCTAATAATATAGGCAAAAGTCACTTTTATATCTTCTGTAAATCTATGTATTTCTTTTTAATTGCAGAATTCAGCAGTAAGTCATGCAAATTCAGATGTAAAACAGAAAGTTACAACAACATGGATTGCTCCACATGATGTTAGAGATCTTCAATTTATGTAAATAATTATTTTTCTTTTTGCCTTGAAATTTTATTTCTATGGATTATTTTGACATGGATCTGCGTTGCTGTTTCTGATGTTCTTGTCTTGCCATAATCATGGGTTTTTTTTAGTTTGTCATAACTTCTGACTGTGTCCATTAAATAACATGATTTCCATTTCAAGTTATAATTCTAAAAGGTAAACACTGTTGTACAGATGTTAACTAGGTAAATAATTTCATTAAGCACAGTGTTATTAATGGATCTTTGAGTAACGACCTTTTACATTTTCACCTCTTTAATTACAAGAGCAACCATATGAATGTAACTAGTTCCCTGAATAAGTGAAGTTCAGACTGTTGAATTATAACTTTTTTCATTTTGAACAGTGGAAGATTAGTAGTTTGAAGCAAATGCTGGTAAGATAAATTTTAAAATAAGTTTACAACCCATGAACTAACTGCTGAAAACGGTAGAAGAAAAATTTATCCTACATTTAATGCTACTTTTCTTGCAGATCTGAAGCTTGTAAAAATATCACCGGGTCTAACAAAATGCATGCTTGATGTAATTGGAAAATATCTAAGTATTTGATACCTTGATGTTGTTTGAAGCGTAGACTTACGATAGGGGCATCTTGGCCTTGCTTCATTAAATGGTGAAGAATACAAAAAGGGGCAAAAGAACACAAATTAAAAACATGATCCCTTCCACTTATTAATGCCATGAAAATCAGTTCACTGTCATAGATATAGATTGTCAGAGCAGGAAAGAGGTGTGACATTTTTTATGGACATTTAAGTTGATATTTCCTACTGGAGTCAGTGCTTCTTCTAGTGTCCATGCCTCTCTGGCTCCTTCTCAGCATCTATTTTATTTATCTTCAAAATGATCGTTGATAAGACAGTAGCTGGAAAAGTGTTCTGGAAAATGCTGATGTTCTTTTCAAACTTGTACCGTATACCCTTAAAATGAAAATAGAGTGGATTTTCTGGGCTGGGGTGGCAGGGAGGAGAGTTTATTGGTATTTTATACTGAAATATTTTGATAGAAAAGTAATGATTATTTTGTTATCTTTCCAGTGCAACTGTTGTTCAAGATCTAGAGAAATTTTGGGTTGGAATTCAAAGCAAAACTCTCACACCTACACATTCAGTGTCAATTAATGGGACAGGAAAAAGTAAGAGGAAGGTATGTTTTGACTGTATTTGCATACTAGAAATTAATACGGTAAATTAAAATATCTTTAACTTGATACAAGACATACATTCATTGTCATGTATTCATTAACTAAAATGGCCAAAATCTTTAGATATTTGCAACACTCTTAATTTAACTGCCTAATCCTCTTCCTAAATTGATAGGAAAACAAAATAAATATTATTTTTTCCCCCCACAGAAGTAAGGAAACTAATAATCCAGTTATCAAAACAATCCTTAGCATGAACACAAAGAAAAGAAAATTGATCATAAGGAGAACTCTACTGTACTTCTGGTGTACTGTGCTGCCTCAGTTCCTGGGAACTATAGCTGTGTAGAATATTCTTAGAAATGAGTTTGTTTATTTTTTGGCCAAGAACTATGCTTAGATTAAACATCTTAAACACAATAGTCAGCTAAAGTAAAGAAAGTCTGTTCATATCTACTGTATTGGTTCTTGACTGTAGCAACACTGATTGATGTCATCTTGTGATCTAACCAAGAGTGAACACCTGTCTTTTGTCCCTCACTTTGCCCAATGTATTTCCTATTTCCTATAAGCTGCTTTTTTTTTTTCCAGTAAATAAATTGTAAATGTTTCCTCATTTTTTTTCACAGCTTATGATAGAAGTAGAATGTAACAAGGTAAGAGCAACTTTTCTTCAATCTGCCAATTTTCAGTTACCTCGATTTTAGAAGTCCTGTTGTACTGGTCCACTTGTTTCACAGTTGTAGCATGAAGATTCTATCATACCATTCAGATTGCTTTCCTGGAGAGATCTCACTTATGTTTACAATTTTTAATGCACTTTTGAACGTATTTTTATTTTTAACTAGTTAATGTCAGTTCTCAGATCAGCCTGTTACAACATGTAAGCTATTGTAAGCAATTAAACACTTCTTCACTCAGACTAGGAGTTTGAACTCAGTTGATTTCCTGTTTAAAATAATTTGGTATTTATACACCAGTCAATAAACTATAACTGGAACCTGTACTTTTTTGCAGCGTGGAGGGACTTACACAACACAAGGCCGATGCATCATGGTAAATATTCTTTCTCCAAGCACTGACATACTGCTAATTGCCCAGGATCTCAAGACCTGCTTCTAGGTCTTGAGATGTAGGTCCTTCTTCTCAAAAGCTGCTTCTAGTCATATCTATATCCCCTCTTGTCACTCAATTTATTTTTCTTTTTGGCAATTTACATTGGTTGATTAAAATCCCAAATTTTCGAAATGGTTGTCAGATTTGTTACCATTTCCTCCTGCAGGTTCTCTCTAGGTAATCTGCAGTAACTTTCTAATAGAAGTTCTCTTTTTTTCTGTCTTCACTTTTTAGTCATAGTGCTTGTTTGCTTTTCGAGATCACTTATTTCAACACCTCTGAAACCTTGCCCTCTGCAAATCATGATTTAGGTATAAAACTTAACTATTTGATTTTTTTTTTTCCTGAAAACTATCATTTTCAGCTCAGTGAAGAAGCCTCTTTTTCTTCTTTCCTTCCTCTCTGCAAATATGCCCTACATTTTGTAGTGTCTGGTGATTACATAGTCATATCGGTAAAAAGTTTTCATCTACTTTTTAATGATCTTGACAGTGTAGGTTTCCTCCTCAGTGGTGGATATTAAGTGTATGAGGCCAGATAAAAGAGGTTGCAAGCAGCAGAACTATGTTAGA
Organism: Phaethon lepturus; assembly: GCF_000687285.1. Taxonomy (NCBI): domain Eukaryota; kingdom Metazoa; phylum Chordata; class Aves; order Phaethontiformes; family Phaethontidae; genus Phaethon; species Phaethon lepturus. Next base: position 9,647 of record NW_010511195.1, on the reverse strand, counting down.
TTTATAACAGGTGCACCAGTTGGTATAGTTTTGATTATTTGGCTTTAAAGATCTCTGAAATAATTGTAATAGTATGGAATGAAGTCACAAAAAACTGCTTTGTGTGTTCTTCCTTTTAGCACCAAGTAGATCTTTCTTTCCTGAATATCATTTGTATAAAAATCCATTTTCTGCAATATAATAAATAGCATTTTAATTTCTTTACAGGTTGGACCTTCCAGTTCCTCTCAGAACAGCTATTCAGGCAGTCAGGTAAGAGTCCTAAGTTCCAGCATTTGTACATTTTCCTTTAGTAACCTTGAACAACTACAGAATACTGAGGTGATTTAAGACTGTACTGAAATATCATCTCTGCTAGTTAACACAGAATGCCCAGACTTCTTCATCCAGTAAACTGTATGTTCAGTGCCTGGACTAGGTTCAGCTACCTACAATCTGTTGAACTCAATAGCTTGCTGCCAGTATTCTTACTTACAAGATGCTTCACCGCCTCTGATTTCACACATTAAGGTTTCTTACCAAGCATTTACTTGATCCTTTTAAGGGAAAAAAAAAAAAAAACACTTCCATCTTCCTAGAGGATTCCTACCTGTGTGTGCACTTGTACATGCAAATACAGTCACAAACCATTTGTTTTACAGTTGGAGAAACATCTGGCATAATGAAAATGAAACTGTACTTGTTGATTTATTAAGTGTTTTTCTTATTTCTTTGATAATCAAAATAAAAGGACTAATTATACTTGTGTTTTGCTGTCTTCTCCACAAAAAATTGCAAAATTTCTCCAAACTTCACCAGATATTCATTCATATATTAAAACTCCAGTATAATGTTTGTATCACTTTTAATACCGGATTATATTTATAGTTGAAAGTTTGGGGATTTCACTGTCTAGTTAGCCTTTTAAAACTTCTCAGCAATGTATGTCTGCATTCTCACTAATGACTTTCACTTTTTTAATCCCATAAATGTATACTTGGCTTTTAGTTAATTATCTCCACTACCATAATGTGCCTATTTACACTTGAACTGTCGGATGCTTTCTGGTATGTCCTCAGTTTCTTGAACTGAGCTTCTCAAGGATATGTTTCTTACTACTTGCTAGTGATTATATTTATTAGTAAATTATCTGGTAATATTCCATTTGTTCAATCTTCACTACTTGTAAGTGGAATTACCAGACTCTGAGAAATACCAATTACTTTTATGTATATACAAAATACTGCTTTTCTTCATTGTATTTCTTTCATATATAATACATACTCTTCTCCAAGAGTTTAGTTTCTCATCTTGTCACATAACTTCCTGTAAGTTACTAATTTTTTCTAAAATGTAGACCATTTAGTAAAGCAACTTGTGGATTTTGAAAAGTTACATGACCACTGACAAAGTTACATGAAATCCACATGATGACTAATGTCTCATACTAAATGAGAATTGTTACAGTCAGTTGCCAGTGAACTGGTAACCTCTAACCTCTGCACTTGCTGATTCCATATTTGCACATACACATTGTCAGCTGCATAGTTTTTCATGCCATAAACAGCAGGGCTTTTTTTTCTTTCTTTCTGCCCCCTCCCTTTTTTAACCTGGAAATAATTTTCTTCTGTTTTTATTTCAGAGTGGAGTAGTCTACACAATAAGCAAGAGTGGATGTGGACCTGTAAGCACTTTTTTAACGTTTCCTTTTTTTTGTCCCCAGTGTAACTATATTTATAGTAACTCCTAGCCTTCAGTTGCATTATTTATATGAGTGTTCATGTGGGAGTTTCTGTTGCAAATAGAAAATAATGGAGAGAGTTAAAATATGAATGTTACAGTTTATTCAATGGTTTGAAGTAGTTGGCAGACGGAGATGTTAAAAAGTTAAGTAGAAACATATAGATTATAGAATAACGAAAAAGGACTGGAAGGAGTTACCTGTTACGTTACACTGATTATACCGGCTGTCTATTCTCCCCTTCTACCCAAGACAAGACAGTTGCAAAGTGGTCTGCATGTTCTAAGTTGTTCTTGCTCTCAGAAGTAATCACACAGATATCTAACAATAACTAAGGCTGTTTCAGTTTTTCATTGTTGCACGTGGCAGGGATGCTTGTGAAGTTACGAATCCTAAACAGGTCAAGCCAGTCATCCAGAAACAGGGGAAAGATGCAAGAAAACTTGCAATAAAAACTTAGGTGAAGCACTTTTATTCAAGACAGTGATTAGTTAATGGACTAAAATATTTGCAGATCTATGCCAAATATGGATAGTTATTTTGCTTTCCTTTCATCATTTGCAAGATTTTTATTTTTTAATTTACTATGTTCAAACACTCAATATAAAAAACGAGAGAAAACTGGAAAGGTTAATGAAACGGTCAAGTTTATTCTTCTGATGTTAATGACAGGGTTTTCTGCTTGTTTTTCATAGTATAGCAAGTAAACAAAAATAAGCTAGTCACGTAGTTCTAACAGTTGCCACTGCAAACTAGAAAAATGGGGATGACTCAGCACCAACAAGGACAATGTTTCAAAAAATGTAAAACATTCATGTCATCAGTACTTGTAAAATGTAAAATTCATTACAATGTGTATTGGGTTTTTGCAGGTGTCTGAAGTGTGCCTTTTCTTCTTAAGCAATTGTAGCAGAGAAATAACTGGTTTCATTTTTTTCTTAGGGAGGTGCTTCTGGTGCATATAGTCAATACGCCTGTAAAGATGTAAGCTCATTATATATGTATTTACTGATTGTCTACTACTATACTTCTTAACTTATCTCCTTATTGGAAATTGCATTCGATTCTTTTCTGCAGAGCTATATTATTTTTTCCTAAATATATTAAAGAAAATGGTGGTAGTCTGAGGTATTATTCTGAGATTAAACACCAAAAATAAAAGGCGCTACACTTTCACTTCCTTCAACTGTATTCGTTAAAGTTATAGGGCTACTCATCATTTATTCCGAATGATTAATTTGTTAGCCTACTAAAATGTCAAAAATCTTACTGTGTAAAACTTTTTATCTGTTAGAGTAGTTGTCTTTGGATATTGCATGTTGTGCAATATTATTTGGGTTTTAAAAAAAATCTTTGTGTATTAATCCAATAATTCTTTAACTGACAATAGAAATTTCTCTACTAGTCTCTTTTATTTTCACCTGAAAACTGATTTATTTTAAGAACTGATGTATTTTCCATTTTTAAAATCATGAAAGTAAAAAAATATATCAGAAAGACAACACACTCTCTAATGTTTATTAGGAACTGAAACCCTAGGCAATAAACTGCTTAGTCATATGCTTAACTTTAAATACATTATTAGTTATATTAATTCCTAAATATTGAATATATTTTATCTTTGTTTAATATGTAAGTGTAAACTTTATTTTTGATAGAGCAACATTAATCCTATACCTTATAGTATAATGTTGGAAAACTTTTACTTAAGTTATCTTTAAGCAAGTTCAGTATAGTTTAGTATTGCCCTAGATTTATTTAACTATAGTTGAAATCAGTCTGATTCAAAGTGTACATTCTCTAAGGAAAAAATGATTATTTGTAGATATAATCAACAAATTATTATATAAATAAATACCTGATTTATGTTTTTATTTCAGAGTGCATCCTCATCCAGCAGTCTTACCTATGGCCAGGTAACTACAGCATGTTTTCATTTTCAGCTTCGTAAAGCTATTTGGAAACTAAGAAGTTATGCCACAACTTTTACCAAACAATAATAAAATTCAGGGAAGGGGTTAAAGGAAGACTATCTTCAAATGGTTAAGTAATAATCATATCTGGAAATAACTTCAACAGATGAGTTACGTACTTGGTGTATGTTGTAATATCAACTTTGTTAGAAGTTATTTGTTTCTGTTTTACACAGAAACTCAATTATATTTGTTCTGTAAATGAACACCAGTTACTTTTATTATGATTTTCCAAAAGCCAGTGCTTTCTTTGATAGTTACTAAGAATTAAAAGTATTTTTGTGGTATTTGCCTATGCAATTGTACGTATGGGTGGATGAAATGGAAAGCTTTGCACATTATTTTATGTTTAAAACATTTCTATTCTTATGGTGCATCCTATTTATGCCAGTTTATATTTCAACAGTAGGTTTTTTAGTTTGGGGGGGTGGTTCTGGGGTTTGTGTTGGTTTCTTTTTTGATGAAGGTAGAATAGCGCTTTTTTTTTCCTACCAATAGAGTATTTTTATTATAAACAAACTTCCAATTTGATGTTAGTTGCAGTTTTCATAGAGCGCTGTGTAAAACTAGCAAAATAACTGGGGTCTGTAGAAAAAATTAAACAAGTTGATTTATTTCAGTTGTTCATTTATTAATTGCCAGTACATTAATATTTTTCTTCAGAATCTTATTTGGTTTGGTACTCCTCAAAAATGACATTAGCTGTAGTATTCTTGTAGAAAATAGTGCTGTGGTTAATTTGTCATACATTTACCTAAGCAAAAAATGGATTCTGTATCTTTACAGTCTGTCCCTTCAAGCAGTTCCGATTCCAGTAAGAAGGTAATCACTTCTTTTCAATTCCAAGTGAAAAAATTCTTACAGTTATAACTTGGCATGACTCCTTTTATTTCAGTCATATTAAAGTTCCTTTTACCAGTTACGACTTTTCAAGTTTTTAACCCAGACTGATCCATACGGTTGGAATCAGTCTGGTTCTTAGGTGCCTTATACTAATTTATAGTATAGTTGTTGCTGTGGTGTCTCTTGTTGATAGTTGACTTAACTGTATATAAAATAAAATTTCATACATGTTTATGGGGGTTTGTTTTTAAAAAGTTAGGCTAGTGATTGTGATGTAGGACTTTTAAGGATATAGACTATGTAATTCAGATGGGCCTGGAGAATGAGTGTGACTCAGAGCAAGTTAAATCAATAGAATTCATACTACTGTTGAATTTGGCTCATAATATTTACATGGACTCTTCCTCTCAGTTCAGTCCCCAGGAAGCTCAGGGCAAATACTATGGTGTGTTCAGTAAACACAGAGTGTACCCATTCATGTCCTTACAGATATTTTTTTTTAATTTTAATTTCCCATTGTTTTAATAATCCAAAACATACTGATAGATTATTTTTTAATAACTTAGTTTTAAAAATGTAATACTTCTCCCTGTTTTATACCAGAATTCTTTACTTCTGATAGCACCAACTCTGCTCTTCCTTTTTACACCATTGGATAAGATGAACTGTTTCCGGTTTAAAAAAAAAAAACCACTTCTAATTACAAAACATTAAAAACTAAACAGAAGATACTACTATTGCATTTGGCTTAATTTTTTTAATGAACTCAATGTCTTTTTTTAGCATAAAGATGAATAAAGAGAAAAGAAATTTATGTTCCTGTTTGGGGTAGAAAGTTGAAGATCAAAAAGGACACACAATACAGACCAGTCAATATGGTACAATGCATGAAATCTTGCCCCTGCCCCTACAGCTGAGTCTTTGTGTGACTGAGAGCAAGTCTTTTATCTCCTTATACTCTTGTTTAAACCATGTAAACGCATATGTTCTTCTTTACTTGGTAATGTGCATTAATAATTTTTATTAAAAAATGATTTTTTAAAAAGTGATCATAGAATTATTATCAGAGTTTGTAGATTTAGAGAATTCAGTGTTCTTCAGTTTTCTAACATATTTAACTATTTAAACAAACTCCCTGATGAGTAAACAGCTTTCTTCGATTTCTCTATAGGTAGTAGTCATTGCCAACAGCAACCCTTTTCCACCTGTGGTAAGCAGTTTTTCCTCTACAATGCTCAGAATTTTGACTCAAAAGCTTTCGAAGATCTACATGCTTAATTTGTCAGAATGATTCCTGATGTATGGAGACAACTATTTGGCAGGCAGGGTTTACTGTAGGTGCATAATTATCTTCAGGGAAAGCCAGTAGTAAGATAGCTACAAATCTCGTGGTTCTGTGATTTCTATTAGTACTTGCAGAGACACTGGATTAGCTGCAGTTCCAGATCTCTTGATGCATACAGCCTCTGTGTTCCTGAATAGCTTTGATTTTCCATTTCTATTGCAATTTTCTTTTTTAAATTAACTTCCATTCTCTTTTTTTAACTCTTAAGTTTCCACTCTGCTTACTTGGAATTCATACAGTCAGTCAAAAGTAAGGTTAGCCTTAAGATGGTTAAAGTGAGTTTGTATGACATAAAGTTTGATTATATATATATACACATATGTTTTTCTGCTGTCTAGTTTCTAATCAAACATGTTGTTGTTCTAACTTAAATGAAGATTAAGATGCATTTGTTCTATGCTATCCTTTCCATATATTTCTTTCATATTTGGTTGTGTATTGCATCCAAAAGATAGGGCCCTTTTTCTGCTGTAGTATTGTTTGGACATGCACTTGTGCAAATTAATTAGATTATTTTGTTTCATTTGCAGCGTCACACCTACCCCCAGGTAAGCATACTTTTTTCTTAACATTTTGATAATAATAATATAGTTCTTATGGGATTAAGCCAGTTGCCTCAGGATAGTGTCTGCTATCCTTTTACATTTGACCCTCATGCCCCAATATTCAGTAAACAAATGACTGGATCAGGAATTGAATTCGTATGTGTGTGGTGATACATGTCCAGTGCAGGTGACAGTGAGACAGGTTGGAGGGATGATGGTATCTTAGCTTCACTCACCACATTTGGAAAAGCTAAGCTTACTGGTAGTGCAAAAACAGCATAGCCTGTGCTCTGCTGCTCTCTGCATAAGCTGTAATAGAAGCAGATGAAAGTGTAGAAAACTACTTTGTAGGGCCAGGCTGCCTCCCCAAACCTGCAGAGCTGAGGACAAACTAGTGTAATGTTGGTGTTAAGAATTTGATACACAGTACATCACATGTCTGACCTTTCCCTTTATTCTCCCAAGCAAAATAGTACAACTTGGTATTTTCTGTTCAACTGCACTCCATTTAAACAAGTCAAATTAAATGTTTTCTGTTGTGGGTTTTTTGTTTGTATGGTTGTGTTGTTTTTTTTTTTCCAGAGTTTGGGAAGTTCTGCTACTAGGATCATAATACAGGTAGACATTCTTTCTCCATTATACTTGAGTTTTAACTGAAGCCCTGTCTCAGTAAACTAAATAATGATTCATCTTCCTGGGAATAAATAAGAATGGATGACTTACAGATATCTTAGATATCCACAAACTACAGTGGTGGAGTAGGGCATTTCTGTGGTTACTGCAAAGTGGATATCCTACTTGGTTGCTGATTAATGACCATTGTAGCTGTTTTCTACAGTCATGAAATATTAATACCTCTGTATGCCAATTCCATAGTGCTCTCAAAATTTAACCATCTCAATCCGCTCATGAAGGCAGATGGAATTCTAAAACTTGAGCTTGAATGTAGTAGTAAATCAAATATGTATAAATCATAACCTGCACAGTTCCACGTTAGTTTAAACCATCTTTTTTTCAATGGAAACAACTAGTTTAGCATCATGTTTCTTAAAACCCTGCTAGTTAGTACTTAGGTGAACTTTTGTTTGCTGTTGTATTTATAACATTGCTTCTGATCATTAGGCACTTGGAAAGTTGATTATAATCCAATTTTATTAAAAGCATGTGTGTAAAATATTATGGATATCACTCAGGCATATATTTTTCTGGGTCCTTTGCAGTTTTAACCTACCTACCACTCTTCACGGTTTAGGCTTTCCTTCCTTTATATGATGGTCCTTCAGCCTGTGACAGCAAATTCTCACTTTCATTAAAAGATCAGTAGCAGGTTACCCAAGCTGAAATTTGTCTTTCGAAAATAATTGCTTTCAAAATGTATACCATTAGAGTCTTCCATAATTAGTGCTGAATGCTGGCAGAGAAATGAATAAGATTTCCGTATTATTTTATTCCTGAATTTAAATGTATAGTGTTTTGATTACACAGGTTAAATATTTTCAATGTGTATATATAAATAAAACTAAAGAATATTTGGTTGCTCTCATAATCCACATACTTAATAGGAATTTAAAGATTTTCTGCAGTGACATTTCCTTTGGTTAAATTGTAACTGTGGCTTTTCCAACTTTTGACAAAGCGGTTATAAAAAGTTTGTTATGCTTATTTATGAAAAAAATAAGCCAAAATATGAATATAAATGGATACAAGTTTAATGGCAATCTGTGTGATACATTTTAAAGGCAGAATTATTTAAACTCACTTGAAACACCACAATATGACACATGTGTCGTAATGTATTATATGATGAATTTTCATTAAGAAAATGACCTCAAGATGTATAAATACTTTTAGCACTTTATTTATGAAGGATCTTTATATACTGAAGTATTGAACATTGTAGCACATGGAGATGGCATAAACAAAGTACGAAAAGGATATAGGGAACTCTTTCTGGCTTTCAAACTGTCTAGTAGATATAAGGATAGAGTAGCTTCTTGAAATGTCTTAGTATGTAAGCAATTCCTTTTAAAATGAAATAACCATTTTTTTTTACCTATGTAGAGCGGACAAAGACAGCAAAGCAGCAGTACTTACGCTCAGGTAAGTGAACTTAAAAATGACTCAAAATTTTCCTGTAGACTTCAGTAAAACGGGGCCAGCACAACGTGGAAATAAATGGTTTCTTACATTTTTAAATGTATTTCACAGAGTGCAGATATTTCTATCTCTCTGATTTTTTTTTTTTTTTTTTTTTTTTTTGTGTTCATAAAATTGTCACCTGGTATTGGTGTTTAACTATTTTTGTCTGGAATGCTCATAAATTAATTTCCATGTGTGATTCGTTGAAGAGAAATGACTGTATTTCACTAAATATGTCCTCTGAAAGGTGCGTAAAAGTCATGCCACTGAGGAAGTGATTCTAGGATCAGTATCACACCATAAATCCCATACTGGTAGATTCAGACCCCGTGTATATTAAATCTCAAATTTCCAAAAGGTGTGAAGGGTAAGTGCTCATCCATATTAAGAAAAATGGAGAATTGTAAGTGTGGACCTATGTGCAATGTCTTTCAGTTACATAAAGCCATGCAGATAAAACTACTTCTGTAACAAACAAGTGTGTCAATTTAACAAATACTAACATAATGATAACACAAACTGTTGCAGAGTAACGCATGAAGATATTCATAGTATGAACTCTGTGTGTGAAGTCTGCGTCTCAATTTGATTCGTGGCTTTTGCTGAGGCTAGGACAATCTGCTGCACAGATGCTAGTGTACTGCTCTGTCTCCTTTGGCTCAGGAAGACCCTTTTTGGGAAACCCTTGTGCAGCTGTAGTTCCATAAACATTATGCTCTTTCTGGAAGCCTCCTTGTCAAGGTGGTAATTAACGTCTTGGTTTTTTAAAGGGTTCCCAAGGCAGCCAGTCCTATAGCCAGGTGAGACTTTCTTGCTGAAGTGTATGGAGCTTTTCTGTTGGAGCCTGCCTTGTAAAGGGACTTTGGGGTTTGGTTGGGTTTTTTTTCCTTCCTGGTGTTGCTGAGTGCTCCTTGATTTGGTTTGTACCACTGAATTGCTGTGAAGGCAAAAGAACATAGTAGAGGGGGACTTGTAGTAGAAATGGGTTTTTCTGTCACAGCTGTGCTATGGCTTTGCTTACAAATGAGTTCTTGCCTTTCTTACAGGGCTTCCAGCCTCAAGGTGGCAGTTCCTATGGCCAG
>NW_010511194.1:0-5924 GCF_000687285.1 Phaethon lepturus | reverse complement strand
ATCCAGATCATCGATGATGATATTGAACAAGACCGGGCCCAAAACTGAGTCTATGGGACAAAATGCATCATCATTACATCTGTGAACAAAGCCAAATTGGAGGGGATCTGCTGGTGTGCTGGATCGCAGGGCTGCCATTCAGAGGTACTTCAAAAAGCTGGAGGAATGGCTCAGCAGAAACCTTGTGAAGTTCAGCAAAGACAAATGTCAAATATTGGTCCTCAGACAGAACATCCCCTAGCATCAGTACAAGTTGGTAACAAGCTGGCTAGTGACAGTTTTGCAAAAAGGAACTAGAGGTCCTGGTGAATAATATTTTAAAGTTTCATCAGCAGAGTGGCCTTCCAGCAATAAAGGCTAACTGCATGCTGGGCTGAACTAGCAAGAATGTGAAAACAGGTTGACAGAACTGATAAGTCACCTCTACTCACCACTGGTGAAGTTGCATCTGTAATGCTGCCTCAATATTTTGGCTTCCCCATGCAATTAGGATACTGACAGACCTGAGAAAGTCCAACAGAAAACCATTAAAGGAATTAGAGTTATAGAGCAAATGATACATAAGAAAAGGCTGGAGAAACTGTATTTGTTTAACTTGGCAAAGGGAAAACTCAGAAAAAATCTAGTTGCAGTCTTCCACTAGCTAACAATAGTTATAGAGAGGGTAGAGGCAGATTCTGTTCAGGATTGCATAGTGGAAGGAAAAGAGGCAAGGGTAACAAGCTATGACAAAGGAAATTTTTGTTGGACACCGAAAAAAAAAAATCAGTGAGAACAGTAACATAGTGTCCAGATAATTTGATCATGCTTGGAAATTTTAAAAGCTCATTTGGACAAGTCCACAAGTACCTTGATTTAACTTGGAATCTATTTCTGCTTTGAAAGGGAGGTTGAACTAAATCAGCTCCTGCCTTCTAATCTGCATTTTTCTATAATTCTGTCATTCCAACACCACAGGACTGAATTATAAGAATCGCATGCAGAGTGCAAAAACAGTCTGCAAAACAGGCAATTTATGCCAGAATGAAAAAAAGCGTGTTTGTTTTCAAAACTCCCTACTATATGACTATTTTTATTTGATTATTGCTATCGAATCATTGAAATACAGGAAGGTCAGATAGTTGCACAGATTTTGAATTTCCAGCCTACATTGACTCTACCATCAACAGAAACACTGTATCTTCTTTAACAGTTGCACTTTCCTTACTTATTTCTCCATCAGCTTGGACCAGTCAACTTCAAAACTGCTGGTTTTCAGACTACTTAGCTTCCCAAAGTTAAATAGGGTTCATATTATCCACTGATTTAATTTTTCAATTTTTTATCAGTCATGTATGTCTTAGCTTTCTGCACTCCCCTGTTGAGGAGCTTCCCTGTAAGGCCTTTAAAGTTTTCAAGTCTCTTAAAAGGTTTTTAAAGACAAATATAATTCAGCCTTTGAGCTCTAGTTTGACTTCTCAAATCCTTCCATCTTTCACAAGTGTTACATGTCAGTTATTGAATTACAAGTATTTGTACAATTCTATAGAAGTATAACTATTTCCTTACTGCACTTAGATTTTTCCTGCCGTGCCATGGCTTTTTACTTCAAAGTCGAACCCCAATTCCCTTAAGAGCCATGGCACAATATAATGTCAGTAAGGTGCTGGTTCTCAGCAGCCTTAAATTCATCATTGCCTCATCCTTTCTGTTCATCTCAATGTAAAGAGATACATGTTAGTATAGTTGGACTTTTTGAATGCTAAGTTTTAAAATTTTCTGCATGCAAAGAAAGCTCTAAATTTAGGAGAAAGTGAAATTATTGTGAATATTATATACAATCAAACATGTGAGCTGAGTTTTGAGTTTTGGTTCTTTTCTTCCTAACTTTGTACTACTACAAAAGTAACCTGATGCATAATTTTACCTGTAATGATTATTATATCTGAACCAACCAGTTATTGAATTCATTGTCGGACAAAATAATGTACATTCCTCAAAGAAAAAGATCAACCTAGAAGTATTTTGATGTGATATTTTCAGTCAACTGCATTTTTCAGTCAGCACAGATTCAACTCAGCCCTAAACTGCCTCACGTCAAATTACCATCAGGCCAATAGATGTTTCTGAATGAAGTTCAATAACGTTCTGAATAACTGTATGGTAAACCCAGTAAAGATTATTAGAGTAATTAGAATAATAATTACTCAGGAAAGCTATGTGTCACAGAGAAATAAGCAATAAATTGATGAATTATTAGAGGTATTCAGACTACACAGTTAAAGCTAATGAAAATTTATACTCCAGCACAATGTATTATCTAATAATGGCCAAGTCCTATAAACTTTCCCATGCATAAGACATCATTGCTCATGTAGAGAGAAACCAACCCCTCTTCAGGTACTTGTATTTGATGCTATTACATTTACAAAAAGATCTTAAGGAGGAAATTAATTGTGCAAAAGCTTCGTTTTAGGGACCTTAGGTGAAGGAGAATTTTACCCAAAAGTAGGTAAAACTTATTTGAATGAGACAATACATGAGATTACAGACTTTTGCAAGAGTATTTAGCCCTGGGCATTGGTGGTCTACATTACTATTTCATATAACTTTTACTTATTACCTCAAAAAAATTATTAAAAATGTGGAAATATAAAAAATCTCCACATTTTTGTAAGCTAACGAGACAGTCCTGAAGTCCCAAGAAACTGTGCTAAACCATAGCATATTAGAAGACACCTTTTGGGTTTCTTTGTTTCTTTGCTTGTGTGATTTCATTTTTGTTTTGGATTTGGTTAGAGAGGGAGAGGTTGTAAGCAGGAATAATAAGAGCATGATTATTTTCTTTTTCGAGTATTTTACCAGCTGACACAAAGCAGTTGTCCATAAAAACCCTCAACAAATGGAGATGCTCTGAAAACACTTAAATAGACAATATGTTCCTCGTTATAGAAATTTCTTCAGAGAAAAAGAAATATAAATCATTCAGAAAGTTCCTAAGGTTTGGAACAAGTTGTTTATGAACCATTCATGACCATGAGACAACAAATGCGAATCTAACAGTTCTCAAACACCATTTATTTAACAGTAAGTTAAAGGTCTAACTTGAATGATGGTTAACTGAATAGACAAACAGTTAAGACCAATTGTCAAGGTAAAACTGTGTAAAGCCATGGCATTTTCATAGGTAAGGAGAAATCACTTCAGGAGAAACAGGAAGTATTGTGCTATACATTACTTAAATTAATTATATGTGCCATTATAAAACTTTAATGTAATTTGTAAAACCATCTTCTATAATAACTAACTAAAAGTAGTCTCTGAAAAAACATAAAAAATAAAATAGTACGATAAATTGTACGTATCGAGTTATGCTTATGAATGTTTATCTTGTACTTTAGCCAAGTGACTTATATGAACTCCTGTGTAAGACCCCTGAATATTCTACTTATTATCAAAGACGTTAAATCTGCAGGTTATTTATTAATAGCTATTCTATCTTCCTTCACATTGCATCCAAAACGCTTATTTGTTTTATCACATTGTATGTCAAACTCTTCTAGGTACAGAAGGAGCAAGCAGACTTCCTCTAGCTGTCTGCCTGAGAGCTGTCTTGACTCTGAGAATTGTTTTGCCTCATAATTATTTCAAGCATTCTCTAATTTTTAGTCATTTAATATGATAGTTTGAGGTGTCATTTGTCTGGAGAAGGAAAATGTGTAAGGAATGTTGTCCTTCATATTTTTTTTGGGTGCAGACTATGAGTTTAGTCATTTCTATATACAATATACTATTTAGTATATATATATACTATTTCTGTATACTGAAGTAAAATGAATGGGCAACATACGACTGTTTAGTGGAAAACCAGTGGTACAGTTATAATAAATGTTGGTTGAAAATAGTATAAATGTATAGTATAAAGCAACTATTTATTAAAAAAACTAATGTTTACATTGGAACAATATTAGGTTTAGGGAGCCAAAAAACAGTAACTTGTCATTTCCAGAGAGGTTTGTAATATGATAAATTGTTAAGAAAAAAACCACCTTGATCATCACTATTATTTGCCAAGGACACAGTTTATCAATGTCACTACTATAATCACAGAGTGACTAAAGAAATTTTATTCACACTTGTTCCTAGAAAACTCGTGTATGATGGCAAATAATTGAGGCTCCTCTTGAGGGTCATCCAACAGATTATCCAGAAAATATTATCAAAAGGTTTTAAATTAATGGTCTCATATTAGAGTCATGCCTCCCATTTATCCTTGTTTACCTTTCTTTCTTTGACGGCATTCTTCTAAAAATCAAAGTTTTGGTTTTGACTTAGAATATAAATCTATGTCCATATGTGATCTACCTCTTCTGTCTTTCACAGCCTCTTATCTGTTTTGTGATATGTACCTCCAAGGAAACTTTAGATAACTAAGAAGAGATAGCTGTATACCAAGTTAAATTTATGAAAGTTAAAAAATCAGAGAAAGAAGTCACTTTTTCTACTTTGGACTACACATATAATTAAAACTAAGACAATTTTCTGATTTGTTCAGTTTTTGAGTATTATTTTTTAAATGTTGCTTTGTGTTCTATTCACATTGAGATAAAACTGTAGAATACATTCTTCTCTGTAGTATGGTACTACACAAATGAAACTTAAAAAGTATGTATGTACTCCATGAAAGAGTCTGCTCTCACAATGACCATTTGATCTATGAAACATAACACACACGACTCAAAGAGAGGAATCTATCTCTCACACTGCATTGAAAATGTAGTTAAGGATGGACTGACTTCAAGACACTGAATGAAAATAAAGAGTTGGATGTTGATAAAAACTCTAAAACCTACTACGGGCCATATCCAAACAAGAAGCAACACAAAAAGAAGCATCTCACATCAGTAGAATACATCTCACAACAGTTTAGATTTCCATCCTAAAGCAGATATTTAAAATGGGTCAGAACATGTTGTCATGGCCCAAAAGGAGTCGTTCAGGATGACTTCCTTCCCCAAGAGATCAATGACCAAGTTCGTGATCCCTCTGGACTGAATTAAGGTGAAATGACACCAGCCAACCAATTTAACAATTTAATAATACAAAATGCAAAGCATGAGGTTACATAAATGACTCAATGGCAACTACTCTAACTAAATAATTCAACTAAACAAAGAAGTCCCCTACAGCACTTCTTTTACACTTCGACAAAGAGAGGAGAGAGAAAGAGATAGAGAGAGAGAGAAGAGAGAGAAAGACAGCAAAGAAGATATCACCACCCATGGATCCAGCAGCGTCCCGTTGGTCCTCTTGATGCTCCTTGGTGGTGGGAGTCCCTCTTTTTGCTTCTGATGGTGTCCTTTTTATACAGTCCGAGTCCCACAATCTCCGTCTGCATGCATATACAACAGGCTGCCTTCATATACAGCAGGATCAATCAGGCACTGGTACCTCTGCAGCCCTTGGTGTCTCCTCCTGGTCATTGTGCAGGCTGATTCAATCAGGCAATGGCATCTCTTGGTGTCTCCTCCCAGTATTCAATCAGGCAACTCGGTCTTTCCTGGGGTCCACCTCGTATCGAGGCATGTTCAAGCTTTTGTACCAAAAAAAAGGTGTGAGTTCCTCGAAACCGTGAAATGTTTAAGACAGAAACCGCATATTGGTCCACCACAGGTGTTCATATTTCTCTTCACTGACTCTAAAGAGTATTTAAATTACTTGGCAATGTCTACTCTGGAGAGGCCTTAGGTTACATGACAAGAATTTCACCATAAGTGTGTAAAATGTAACCTCTGAGTACAAGAAAAACGAAGGAAGGAACTGTTGTGGTTTAACCCCAGATGGCAACTAAGCATCATGCAACTGCTTGCTCATTCCTCCCCCCAACCACCCAGTGGGATGGGGAGGACAATTGCAAAAAAAGGTAAAACTCATGGGTTGAGATA
>NW_010511193.1:31508-47898 GCF_000687285.1 Phaethon lepturus | reverse complement strand
AAAAAAAAAAGGTAGAATGCTGACTGTAAATAGTTTTTTCAATCAAAGGCCTCTTTAATTTAGAAATAAGGTATCTCAAGGATAGTTCTCTCTCAACATATCTTTGCTACTTCAGGTAGAAGGATCCCCTATAAAACAGGTCAACTTGTGTGGCAGCTAGGAGCTGAAGAGGGGTGGGCATGGGAGAACAGGCAAACAGGCACGTATTGCCAAAAGCTCTGGTTCACAGGAAGGTTCAACTTTTGGCCAATGAATCTCACTCTCGATTTTTTTCCTCCATTTCTCTGGATTACTGTAGATCACTCTCTGGAGAACGGCCTCACAATACAAAGAACAGACATTACATACTGAACAAGGAAGAGAAAAATGATAACTGTCAACTGCAGATATAATTTTGGTGAATGATCAGATCAGAAACAATATGAAATTACAGCATTTCTTCACAGATACGTAAGTCTCTTTTCAATGCTGTACTGATACGCAAATTTAATTCTACTTCCTTTATGTAACACTGGGAAAAATGGCCTATAAGTATAGAACTCCCCATGTCAAGTTTGTGCCTTCACTGCTGAACTACAGAATCATGATCCCTCTTTCTTTCTTCTTTTGGTCCAGAGGAAGATCATAACCGATTTTATTTTCTTTAGGTAGCCCTATACCTGCCTAAAACATAGTGGCAACTAATCCTCATTTAGAGCTAGTTGGGGGCTTAGGACCTTCTTACAATTCACAGGTTACGTGGATTTGAACCCATTCAGTTCAAGAACCTGGCTCAACCATATGCTAAGAAAGGTTTTCTAATCTGCAACTCATATGGACAAGGAACAGTGCTGTTCCCAGGGACGGGTGTATGTGTGAAGTAAAAACCACAATATATTGCCATGTTTCTTGGTGTTATTTATTATAAGTGAACTGGCGAGCCTCAAATTATTTTGGAAATACATTACTCAATTGCAGTACTTAATATTAATCCTAAATATTAAATGTTAATTAAGCATTGAACTATTCCTTCCTGAAAAGATAGAATCAGCTTAGGGAATGCACAGAAGCAAATGCCTGTGCATCAGGGGAAATTGTCTGATGCAAATATAGCATTTCTTCTTAAATTACACATAACTCCTCTACTACATGCCTAATTTCTTATGCTGATCAAGGCTTAAAAGTCCAATGATTACTGTGGCAGTAAAGGACATAATTTAAATGCACATGTGATTTATTTAAACCAGAACTTTAGCAGCTTGGAACAACCTGAGGAATGCACTTGTTAAAGAAAGAATAGCATTAGAAGAAACGCTATTTCCATTCCCAGCTTTCCATCAAGCTTCAGCTGTACCAGGTTTCAAACTGATTACCTGGTAACATCCAGGTAAACTACTTATGTGGAAATATTAAAAGAAAAAGATATTTCAGACTAAATTGTTCCACTTCATATGTTGAAAACTATGTATAACATTATATGATAGTTTCACGTCAATGAGATGCTCTCTACTGCTTGACTATTCTTCACTGTCATGCTGGTCTAACAGGCAAATGGGTTTCCAGAAGAAAATCTCATCATCCTTGTGGCAAAAGAGATTATCTACATCTTCTGTACACTCCTTTGTTGTGGACTAATTTTGTTGTTGAAGTAGATATTTCATGTAGGTAAATACCACCTCAGGCCATGCGCAGGGCCAGAATGGCAGTACAAGACGGTAAGTAACCTTAAGGCACTGAAGCAGCTCAAGTTTTGACAAGACAGCATTGTGTTGCCACAAGGTCCACACATGGATACATGAAGGACAGCACAGACCTGTAGCTGTAGAGAGGGATGAGGCAGCAGGGGCCACTGGGACAAATGCTATATGCCAAATTGGGCAGGTCCTTCCAGTTCAAGCCCACCAGGACCTTTCCCTTTCCACAGCTGTCTGACATGTGGAATGTGCTGAGACTCTTAGCCATACACAGATTTTGGTGGCTGCAGAAAGGATGAATGATTATGGGATGGACAAATAGAGGATTGCTGTTCCAACACAGTATAGGCAGGAATAAAGGCAGCCGTAGTCTGACCACTTTGTCAAATCCTGAAGTAATTAAATTTGCTCATTGTATTGGCTCTCCCTGTCTCACAGTATCTCCACATGGCAGACCACAATGTGGAGTTGATGATAGGTTCTTGCTAGCTTTGGTCCAGGCAGCAGGCAAGACACAGACAAGGATAATGCAGCTCAAGACTACTTTATCTGATTCTTGGAAGTTTAACGCTTGCTTGGGTAACTCTATGCTACATTGAGAGCTACGGTGTGAACCTACCCTAAAAGAAGGCTAAGAAAAAGTATTGTGTCTGTATGGTCTGCAGTGGAGAGAAAATTTCTATTCCATAAAACCAGCTTCAGACCATTAGAATGTCAAAAGGGTTGAATAATTCTGTTGCATGTGCATTGGGGAGATGGGACCTACAACAGATTAATTGAAAGTCTCATGAACGGAGAGGCAGTCAAACAAAACAGTGCAGAATAATGGCCACATATTCTGACTGTGGTGTTTAGTGTCATTTGCACTGATTTTACTTTAAAAAAAGAGATTGCAGGAGCTCAAGCTCTTGACAGGTAATCAATTGTTTGTTTCATGTCTGAGGCTAGTAAGTACTACACAATCCGTGTTGAGGATGAGATTCTTCATTTTGCCTGCTTAGCTAAGATTGATTTGATGATGACGCAGGAAAATGTCAGCATATGTGGTTCCATCTGGGTATTTCACTCAGATTTTCGTATGTGGGTATGTGGCAACTATATTTACTTTTTAAGTGATGCAAGTGGTAAATTGTACTGTTGGAAAGATCACATTCATGAACAGAATGTTTATTGTCTCCTGTGATCCTTGTAGGTCAGAAAAAATCATTCTGTTCCTATCTCTGTTTGAAAAGCAGTTATACAGCAGGTAGCTGTTAAAAATAAGTAAAACAGCACATGGTTTAGGGCACTAGAGATGGTGGAGAGATAAGACATGGAGAAAAGAATGAAAAGTAGAGTCCTGCCACTGATTGTTGCCTTGGTCAGAAAAATGGAATATCTTTCAGCTGCAGGTCTACTTAACTGCTTAAGAAGTTATTTTGCTGGGCACAGAAATTATAGAAGAGCTAGCCAGCTCTGTTAAGTTCTTCAGCACTTGAAAGTGAAAAATAAGTAGTTTTGTCTGCAGGTATCTGTGTCCTAGTAGATACGGAGGTTTTTATGAGCATATAAAACTGATAAAGGGCTGATCTTTACTTTTTTTTCCCTCACTTACCTGACGGAGTTGAGAAGACTTTGGATGTCATGATGTTGTCTTCAGCGCATGTAATTGCAAACTGGTGACATTAGATCATCAGTAGAGGCAGCAGAGAGGTCATCGCTGGCCAATGCAGTGTCACTGTCTTAACACTAAAAGTGACTGGATATGCCCAAGTGCCCTTTCATTAGTCTTGGACTCAGTTTTGTTTCTTAAGAAGTGCCTTCATCCATTCCGGTCCTTTCTTTCCTCTCTCGATGTTACTTAGCCAGGAAGAGATGAGGAAAATAACAGAAATTGTTGCAACACTTAAGGCAATCTAGACCTTTTCAGCATACAAAACAAAAATGTGTATGTTGGCTGAGAAAACAGCACTGCATCAGAGGAATTAGGTAGATTGATCATGTTTGCAGCTCTAAAACTTATTACTTGCTCTAGAGTCTACATTCAAACAATGGTATAGCTAGGTCTTGACTGAGGAGGACATTGTCAATAGGACATCTCCACCTGACATTTAAGCAGTCTCTTGCTATTCTGTTAGGTGACTAGGTTTATGAAATACGCATAGTATTCTTACGGTACAGACCTTTGTTCACAGAAGAAAACCAGAAGATCATGCTACTTGTTTTCAGAAGTAATTCTTCCTTATTTATGCTGAAAGGTGACTCTCTTGACATTCCTGAGTGATAGCATGAAGGAGCATAGGCATATTCTGTGCTTTGGCAGGAGACAGATGGAGACAGCATTTTGAGACTCAAGTTGCGAGACATATCCCCCAGGCAGCTTCCAAACTACTGTAATGTTCTTGAATGCTAATATTTGCATTTTGACCTTTGTTGGCAAACATGAGCAGTGGAGATGTCCATCCTGTGATTCTATATCTGAAGAGGCTGATATGTCCCCTCATGAAGGAGGAATAGCCTTTAGCCTGAACCAGCATTGACTATATCTGTTTTAGGATCCCAGAATCTGAAATA
Organism: Phaethon lepturus; assembly: GCF_000687285.1. Lineage (NCBI taxonomy): Eukaryota > Metazoa > Chordata > Aves > Phaethontiformes > Phaethontidae > Phaethon > Phaethon lepturus. The sequence goes on along the minus strand of NW_010511193.1, from coordinate 43,672 downwards.
GGGCACTGTAGATCTAAAAGCAGTATTATTTGTCACTTGTTATAATGAAATAACTAGGATAGTAATTCAGCTATTAAACAGCAACTTTAGACTGGAAAGGAGATCAATAAAATACATAAAAATTACCAAGCCTTGCCAAAAATGTAATATCTATTGCAGCTGACCTGACCAATGCAGGATGTTGCTTTCTTATTAAGATTGATACTTGTGTTATCTTATAAATGTAATTTAACGATATTAAAACAGAGAACGCCCTTTGGGCATGAACCTTGACAGAGCACTAATAGCTTAGAAAAAAAGTCTGCATAATATCTAGCTAAAATAATAGCTAAGGAACAAAGTCTCAGTGACTCTCTTAAAGGCAAGATAATACATTAACACAAAACCAAATTGCATGTCTTACATTTTTCATACTAAGCACCAGTGAAGTTAAACTTAAAAAAAAAATAAAAAAAAGATCCTAACTGGAGAAAACACAGAGGTTACATTTTCAAGCATTGTTGCAAGTCTTTAACAAGAACTATAATTTCCAAGTTTAATCTGTTATATTAGAATGGTGCCCCATGTAAATCTCAGAGGTGACAGAACTGATTCAATGAAAGATATTTCCTTTTAGCATCTGCAGTGATACAATTAACAATGCCTCTACAGTACAGGTGGCAAGAGGTTACCTTTCAACATTTAAATAGTTCAAGCTGGTTTATGATGCCAAACCGATGTTCAGACTGCACAAATGCGATTTTGCTTGTGCGTATAGCATGACTGCTTGATTTATAAAAATAAAAATCTGAGGATTTTAAAGATATCTTTACTTTTTCTCATTGGTATTAGTACTTACCTGTACAATTTTTAGAGTCTGTTTTACATCCTGGTATAATTATTTTGATCAAGAAAGTGATTTTTACTGATGCAATTTGTCAATATCTCTGAACAGCTGCTAATTCCTACTAGAAACAGAACTAAGTGCTAGGGTAGCTTACTCCCCTTGCATTAACTATAGGCATAAGTATTGTTTTCAGTAGTATGCATGTCTGCCGGAATATGCACATCTATATACATTGTTCAACCAAAGTGTACCAGCACACCTGAACGTTCTTTCTTTCCTTACCAGGCAATATTTAAGACAATTATTTTCTTCCTGAGCTTGGCAATCCAGCATTTTCCTGTTGAGTATGAAGATCTTTCTTTTCTTTGACTGGAGGCAGAAGTGTTTGTAACTACTAGAGTCGGCGTGTTCGTTATTTTACTTTTTTTAACTGTTTTTTTAAACGCTACAATTTACATTTACAATTTAAAGCACAATTACATACCATGTTCCCACTGCCAAGATAATACCGTGTAAGAAGAGCAGAGACGGCAGCCTTGGAAAGTGAAAAGGAATGTTAGAACCTCTAAAAATCCACCCATCAGAAATATATCTTGAAAATTTATTAACTAATTTATATGACTTGCATCAGGAAAGTGAGAGTGAAAAAAATCAGGGTATGGAAACGGGCTCAGTGTAGGAGGGTTTGGTGAGTTGTGAAGTTATTTTGATGAGGAAAGTTAAAGTGTGTGTAGTGCAATATGCACCAGAGGTCTGGGCAGGCAAGAATAGTAATTTAAATGGCACAGTATGATGAAGTAGCTAAGATATTAAGCGGCGATGACATTTTGGCAGCTAAGTTCATGATCAAATTGCTTAACGCATTGCTAAGGATTGTCAGTGTTCAGTGTCTGGGGTTTTTTTTTTTCAGTCTAAAACCTATCTATGGCCTTTCTACTTGACTTTTTTTTTTTTTTTCAGTCTAAAACCTACCTATGGCCTTTCTACTTGATTATTTCAGTCCATGCCCTTTCTTGCTTTCATTTCTTTCCTGCCACAGAGAATGAGGAAGGAAGCATGGAGTTGAATAATAGAGGACTTCAGCTCTGAATTCATCATTCAGGGAATTACATGGTCTTTTTCAAGGAAATTCACATGAAAGGACTGACAGGAGAAAGTAAAGGTCCTTACTAGCTAGTTCCCTGATCGCTTATTAATGACAACAGCAACATCCTTGGGGTGGGGACATTGGCATCCTTCCAGAAGCCCTCAAGCCCTGACTTCTCAGGAGGAGAGCTCAGGTCCTAGACCTTCCTTCCCTTTGCTCTGTGCCTGAGAGATTCAAAAAGCTTTCCTTTCCTTGGAACTGCTTCATCAAAGCTGTTTTTTTTTTTTCCAAGAGGCAAAATAACTGGAAATTATGAAGCAAGGGAAAAGCATTCCTCCCCCCACCTGCTCTTTCTTTCCTAGGAAAAGCAGAAATCTGCTGTGAAACTAAAATAGCCTTGGGAATGGATTTATTTATTAAAAGTGAACTCAATTACATCATGAGTTAGAAAAAAATTTAATGTATATGCCTTAAACATTTTGTATCATCAGACGATTATGATAAAACACATTTATCATCAAAAATAAAACAGTATTTTTACCTTTCTGGTAAAACACAGAAAGGCTTACTTATATTTATGACATAAATATAGGTCCTTTGCTTTTCAGTAATGGAATACATAGCTGATGTTAGAGATTGAGATATTCCGCATATGAAATATGTATATATATTGGTTAACCAATGGCATTCTTCTAATTAAGAGGAAAATACAATGGCTGGATGTGTAATATCAGAATCATTGACTTGTATACAAAAACTCTTTTTTTTTTTTGTAGGTCTCAGAATTAAAATGTAAATAGGTACCTAACAATGCAGGTTTGGAATTTAAAATGGCAGAAAGCTGGAAAATTAACAAGATACATGTTGGCATAGTGAATTTAACAACTGAACTTTAATTTGGTGCAATGAACACAGGGACTGTAACTTCCTGCGAGTGCAAGTTTATGAAATGAAGCAACTTTATTTCCTGTCCTTGTTATTTATGGAAAAGATGTTGAACAACTGAAGGGCAGCACTTATAATAGTATTATTAATATACCCTATTTTTTCATTTTGAAGAATACTCGTTAATTAAAGGATAAATTATATAAAAGAATAAACTTTCACCTTTCTTAATAATGGTATTGGCTGACAGCAGAAAACTACTGGAAAAGCAGGTGGAGGTATTTTAGGCATAGCCTGTTGATGGAATCATGGATTGAATAAGGAGGCCTTAAAGGGGACGTGGGCAGTCAACGGGTCATCAGGGTGCACGTGCAGAATTGGCGAGATCCCTTCCGTTCCCTTCGCTGGTGGGACGGGGGAGCCTGCAGCAATTCGTCTTGGAGACGACCAGCTGTGACCTACAGCATCTTGATCAGCAGCCGGAAGGACCAGACCACAGCATATTCCTCGGATGGAAACAACAGCCCTTGCACTCCACAGAATTGCCCATGTCCCATTAGCATGCTTCCTATTTAATATTTTAAGCCAGAAGTTACGAAAGGTAAATCATCGAGACTCGAGATGACTCAGCAAAGCGGAGAGTTTGCCATCGGGCTTGGCCGCGCTCTGGAAGGACGGCTCCTCCGGATGCCGGGAGCGGGCACGGGGGCTGCAGCGGTTCTGCTGGGGCAACTGCACCAGAAACCCTGCCACCGCCAAGACACGCACGCTGCCTGCGGCGTAGGTGGGCTTCGTGTTTAGTTGGGTCTAGAGTCCGTCAGCCTGGAACAGAGAGAGCACGCTCAAGCGTTCAGCGAAAGGTAGAAGATGGGCTTTGGGGGGGAAGCAGTGTTTTCTCCCCAGTTTTTGCCCTTGATTTGCTGTCGCCATCCTCCCCCTCGGTCCATACTTACTGAGGGTTTAGTAATGTTACAGCCATAGCTGGAAACAAACTCTCAAGACCTCTGGAGTAGGAGGGACGGGAACGACAGCGCTAGTATCCTTGTGTGCATACGCCGTGAAGGTTGTCAAAGCGTTGCTGCTTTTCGCCTGGGGAAAGACCTTTCTGTTTTTCCTCTGCTCGCTCTGCCTCTGCTTTAACATCTCCCCAGCAGTGATTTGATTTGTAAGCCAGTTCTTATCAGAAGGTAGCTTGTGACTGCCTATAGTTTCTGTCTGTTGTCCGTAAAAATTATTTTCAGGTTTTGGGCAGGAACTTTTAAAATCATAGACATTATACATGCGTGTGCCTGTGCACTCTTGTTCGTTGAAAAAAAAGGGGGGAAAATACATTCACAAATAAAGTTCTCTCTTGTGTTCAGAGAACCAGAATTCAGCAATGTCAGGAAAACGCTGAGAGAAAATGTGGTTTTTAATAGCCTTGTTGATGACTGCATTGTAATAGAATTCACTTCCATCCTTATAAGCAAACATTAAATATATGCTTATGACACAATGAAATGACAGAATAAAGTCAACCTCTATAAATGAGAAATGCGTTTCAGCTACAGGCAAAACTAAAAGAAAACTTTAATCAATATAATCCCAAGGAATTTGACAGAGGATAATTATAAAGAAGGAGAAAGATGTCAGTGCTCATCCTTATATTTTTGTTGCTTCAGATTAGATATGAAGCCGACGACTGCACAATAAAACAAAACAGTATCTTAGGGGCTGTTCCAAATACAGTATATTTATATTGTAACATTAGATAGCATTTAGTTTGTGTTGCTTATGAACTCCAGACAACGCCCTATTTCTCTAACAGGATTTAGATGTCTTAGTCGTAATCACTGCAAACTAAAGCCATAGCTGGGCATCTGAGTAAAGAATAACCTGCTTTCAAGACACACTAAATACACCAAAATTCCCTTCATTTTCAGAAGGGGTCAAGATTGCTTAGCAGATATGAAATTAGTTACTTATATTTAGCGTTTAAGCACGGATTATACTGTACCAAGTCACCTACAGCTAATTTCACGACCCTTTTCTGCCCCCATCGATGTAAAATTGTGTTAAATCAATAGAATCACACTAGGGTAAGTGAGGTCAGTGTCGGGATCGATTCAGACTTCAGTGCTATAGGGAAAAATCACCGTGGTGCTTAATAATCCATTTGGGACAGGGTCAAATTTACGCTTTGCTTGGCGTCAGGTTTTACCACACCTGCTTTACGCGACCCTGCGTAACGGGACCTTCCGCGTTGCTTCCCCGAAGCAGCAGCAAAACCCGGACACGGGCACGCAGCCTGGCAACAGCTGCTGTACCGCTCACGTCCGCGTTTTTCCCCCCCGTGACGGGTCTCCTCGGTGTTCGTAACCGCAGTGCCTGAACGTAGTGGGTCGCCTGAGGAAAACGGTACCTGGCCCTGGGGCGGCGAGGCACCGGAGGACCGCCAGAAGGGCTGTCTCCTGCTCGGGGCTGCGCACAGCCCGACAGCGCATCCCGCCTCGCGGCGCGGTCCCTGTGCTCCAAGGAATGAAAGATTATGGGCAGAACCTCGCTCAGATCTAATCGCTGTCAGCGATGTTGCTGAAAGACGGTGTGATTTTGTAACTCTGGAGAGGTCCGAGAAGAGGGAGCGCCCAGAAATCAACGTGACTTTTTGCCGAGCGAGGCGTCGCCAACTTGAGCAAGAGTGACGGGATTTGATCCTTGAAGTTAACCCGAGAGTAATGCAAACCAGTTTTATGAAAATGTGCATAAGAGTTGTGTGGGAAAATATAAAATATTTCAGTGAAGAATGGTCATTTGCAGCTTGGGATCTACCTGATCTTAGAATAAAGATGTTTATGGGTAAATGAATGTTAATAGCTTTGGTGAGTACTTGAATACTGTTGTAGCGAGCTCAAAGGAAGATACTACTCAATAGAATTTTTTTTAAATAATTTGTTTTGATTAAAAAAAGCCCTCTAAATTACATCAAACCTGTTTGCACAATCTCTTAGCTTCTCTAAAAGGCATTTTAGAAGCACAGCTAGGTTACAATTAAGTCATAGGAAACTCGTACAGATCCAAGACAGGGCTTATGAACCTTATACAAGATTTGGTCACAAATTCAAAATCCTCCCAGTCAACTACCAGCTACCCCTGCAACACACCGGCTCCGTAGATACCTCTGCTCCTGATGTGCTCTTGAAGCCTCCTTCCCTGGACACCCAAATCAGTTTTGACGTGATTGTGAATCTTTCCCTCCTCTTCCCCACAGTGCAGGAAAGAAGCCGGGGTTCATGGGGCGAGAGACCCCCCGCGGGTTGGCAGCCTGCTTGCAGATTCAGCCGGAAATACTGGTTTAGCGTTTAAGAATGAAGAGCAACTGGGTGAAGTGAATGATCAAGCACGGTTACTGGAGCCCATCTCTCCCCTTTCAAATGAATAGCCACAGCCCACAGCCCGGTGCGTTTTCCCTGCCCAAAGCAGTCTGAATTTTTTGGAGTGTTAGAGACTCCGCAGGTGAGGAAAGCAGTGTCCCTCAAGCCTCAGAGCAGCCTTCAGCCAAGGGGTAGGACGACTTTCCAAGACGACAGACGTGCACTTAAACCCTCTTAAGGTAACTGAACGTGGATGTCCTGGTTCTGGATTTAAAGTTGTGCCCTAGCTACTGAATTATGTTATAAAAATGTTGTTTATTTCTCCATTGTGCGTTAGAAGGACTCTTGCTCTTCGACTTTCTTGTCTTGGGAGTAACACAGAGGGTGTTACACTCAAAGTGCTTAAGCCAAAAAAATGGCCTTGGAATTATTAAACACACATTTCATTGTTTCCCTTGTTAATGGAGGACTGGTATCAGTGGATTGTTTTCTAAATCACCCAATTTTTCATGTATCCAGAGTTCATCATTTTTCTCTGACAGCTCAGAGCTCCAGAAAAAACAATATGGACTGGAGTTAATGCTGGTGCATTTCCACAGCTTATAAGTATCATGATCCATCTATAAACCACACATCTACTCAGCAAATAATTCAGGAATTCATCATAAAAAAAAAAAAATCAAAAAAGGAATAAAATTAAAGTTTCCAGAAAGCAGGAATTTTCCTATTTCAAGCATTGAAGAAGCTATGTGATGTCTCAGAAAATGCTGATGAATCCTTTCATGTCTTCATCTGTCAGTGCTGAACATTTTCCTGCTGTACCTTTCCTAGTGGTTCCTCTAGTTAATTGAAAAAATTTGGAGGAAAGAACTGAAGTCACTATTTTTACAGCTATTTATCCTGCTTTTTCTCTTTGCTGGTTTCAGTTAGCGCTTTTATGCCCTCCATTAGTAAACTAATAACGCACTTCTGTTGTGGTTTAACCCCAGCTGGCAACTAAGCACCACACAGCCACTCGCTCACTCCCCCCAGAGCAGGATGAGGGAGAGGATCAGGGGAGTCAAAGTGAGAAAACTTGTGGGTTGAGATAAAGACAGTTTAATAGGTAACACAAAAGCCGCGCACACAAAGCAAAGCAAGGCAAGGAATCCATTCTCTACTGCCCATGGGCAGGCAGGAGTTCAGCCATCCCCAGGGAAGCCGGGCTCCGTCACACATAACGGTTACTTGGGAATACAGACATCACTCCAAATGTCCCCCCTTCCTCCTCCTTCCCCCAGCTTTACATGTTGACCATGATGTCATATGGTGTGGAATATCCCTTTGGTCAGCTGGGGTCAGCTGTCCCTGTTGTGTTCCCTCCCAACTTTTTGTGCACCCCCAGCCTGCTCACTTGACTCTGTGTAAGCACTGCTGAGCAATAACAAAAACATCCTTGAATTATCAACACTCTTTCCAGCACAAACCCAAGACATGCTAGCTACTATGAAGAAAATTAACTCTACCCTAGCCAAAACCAGCACAACTTCCTTCTAGAAAGAGAGCTTCAGTGTTTCTTCTGAAAACCCATCTCTTTCTCAGAGGAACTTCTGAGCTGTAATAAGTATTCTAATCCTCTTGCTATATATTTTTGGGATAACTTACTTGAGCAGAAACAGTCCTTTATATCGTTTTTACTGACAGAAGAATTACAAGTTGAATCTCTTTTAGACAGACTCTGGCGCATGTAACACAGCCCTAGTCAGCTATACTATATAACTCTGCAACCCGTTTTGTCCTGATGGTTTGCAGTTTACTGAGTGGTTGTTTCAATGGAAGTACCATATTCCTCTGCTGAGTAGACAATTAATAATCTCACTCTCCTAGGGCTGCGTACACGACTGTGTAAAAGATGGAGTGGCTTTTGTGCAGCGTAGCTGTGGGGTGCATACAGTGCTGAGAGTTACCCGCATCACTCTTATTGACCTGCTCTTCCAGAGGGATGAAAAGATGCTTAGTGATACCAGCTACTATTGGTTGTGTGTTTAATCTGGGGTTGGAGAGCAAAAATATTTGTATCTACTCCAGAACCCAAGGTTATAACCTCCCTTAATGACAGAAAGAGAATTTCTCAAAAGCACTCGGTTTGATTGAATTGTCTTTCCTGTGGTAGGACCCCAGGGAGAGAAAAGCTCAGTAAATATCAAAGTCCAAATCTTCCAATGCTGTCTGGATTCCTAATAACATTCCAGAAACATAATTTGCCATGATGGATGTAATTTTAAAATTTACCCTCACATTTCAGTCTCTGAAAAGGCTGAGAAATTTCCTTTTGCCTTGAAAAGTAATGAAAAGCAACATAATCAAATCACCAGAAGATGAACTATTAATAAGTGTCATGATGTGGTATTTTAGAAACGTTTTTGTTTATGTTATAAGCCCTTCTGAACATATATCTAAATCATTTATTATCGGAGGCAGAGTGGTTATGCCACAAGCCCAGGAAGCAGAATGCCCGAGGCTAATCTGGAATCTTCACCCATTACTGATATTTTGACTTGAATAAAGAATTCGTATCCTGTTTGGACTGGGATTTCTGCAGTACTGCTGTAACTCAGTTTTAATAGCACTACATTAGTAATCTGGAAACAGGTGCATAGCGTAAGTACCAGGTACAAGAAAGAAAAAATCTCAGTTACAAGAAAATGTATGCAAAGAATAAAAAAAGACCACATAGTTGGAAAAGCATTGTGACGGACCATCTTAAGAAGAGGCAGAAGGGAACGTAATAATAATAATAGCACAATTAGCTCAAGAGAGGTTGGCACAAATTCATTTTAGTTTGTAGTACCTTCTGGCTCATCAGCTTGCACAGGTTCATCGGCCCCGCACTGAACCAGGGCTCTATATGATCCATTTTGATTCAGGATCACCACAGGCAAGATCACATATAGGTTGAAGGATTGTCACAGCTGGCAGACAGTGATAAATATTACGTTTAAAAAGCTTAGTAGTTTTGCAGACAGTCTTGCGTTGTGCTTATTTGGCTTGCATTACTGTGCTGCCGTACAACAAGTGGCAGCACAATTAACCATGAGCATCACAGGGTAATTTGTTATGACGGAGCGCCATGTGTGCTCATTAAAGACGGCTTCTCTTTTATCCCTTTATATTACATTCCTCCCTTTGTGATTCTTGTCGAAGAGCTGCATTATACAACACTGAAGTATTTCCAGGACTACTTGAACACGAGGGCTCATGGGTGGTGGTTCAAGGAGTTTTAGACCCTCTATCCCACTGTGCTTGCAGGCGATGGAAGAGACAGAGAAGTTGTACACGGTCATGCAAAATGAGGATTAAAACCCCTAAACAGCCACGGTGATCACGTTTGCGCTCTTTGTTAGTGTGGGTTCTGCCACTGCCAAGCAGGCAGCCCGTGGTGACTCCTTCAAGTTCAAGAGAGACCAGACCACCACCACCACCTCCCTGCCACCTGCCAGAGGGGAGGTTAGGTTAGCAGATGTGTGGGACATGTGCAATGAATATGTAATTTCCCAAATCATTACCCTCCTGATCAGCCACTGTAATGATCAAAGCCATTGATCAGCCGGCTTTTCTGTCCTCTGCAACCGAGTTCTGTGGCATTGCATTACTGCGATTTAAGGCTAATGCAAAGATTTTTAGTTTGGGCTCTTTTCCTTATAGCCTCTGTGGCATAGCTGGGGTCACGCACTGATCCTCTTTAGCGATCTAATTGCTGACCTCATTTGCTAATTAGGCTAAATATATGTTAGGCATAAACTGTAGCGATCTAGGCACTCACCGTAAGCATTGCAGTACTAACAGACAAAAGAAAATACTGAGGCCACTTTGCCCTGCGACATAAATATAATTTTTTGCAAGCTGTTTCAACATTCAAGTTTGAAAGGCTAAGAAATGAAGGCTTATGCCAATAATAAAGACTAGATTTGTGATGCAGTTGTAGTATATAAGTAGGCAGTAGCACAGAATATTTATAGTCATTTTTTTCCTGGGTTCAACAAAATGCAAAATTGTCTAAAAGGACGCACTGTTTATTTAATCTGCTTCTATTCAATAGCATCTTTTCTCTAAAGAACTTAAAAGAACAGCCTAAAATCTTGAATGAATCTGTAATAAATTGGTTTTTTCTTATGTTGTGAGGGACTAAACTGAGGCAGAAACAATAAGTAATGCTGTCCAATGCCCATTTAATGTCAATTTTATTATAGAGAACATAAGGGTTTCTGATCTGTGATTCCATACTTGTAATTTCTGGAAAACACTAGAATGTTGTTAAAAATATCTCATAATTTGTATTCGCTCTAAGAAATTCTTATATTAATTACATATGAATAAACATACTTAATGGAAAACTTGAAAACGTATACCTACAGTGGAGCCTCTTAAAATACGTACTGTTCTGTAAGAACTAATTTTCTAAACAATATTCTCACTATCAGAAAAATCCACCAGAAGGAGGAGAATATAGCAAAATAGCAGACATTTCAAAGCCATTTTTGTACCTTATTACCCCGCTCTGTGTGATAAGTGACAGAGATCTCCATTTGGCTTTCTCGTGCACATCTCCCTGCTATTTGTTCTTCCACCGCTAGCCCACCTCCTCACAGCCTATTTTAGCATTCAGAATGCCTGACGGAACCTTCAAGCAGATAGGAGAATCATCGAAAAGGCTCACATCAAGCTGACAGACCGAAAAAAAAAAGAAATGTCCTCTGCTTGTTAACCTGCCCTTGCAAAAATACAGCTTCCACTAGTCTGAGCGCTACCATCAGTCACACCCAACCCTCTCCCAGTGGCAGGATCAGCAGAGCAGGGCACACCACCTCGTGTTCTGCTGGGCAAGCCTCCTCCCACCAGACCACCCTCCTCTTGCCTGCCCGGCCTTCGGATTTTGGAATTCTTGAGATTTTGACAGGCTCTCCAGCAAAAGGCATTTGCAGGCAGTTTGGAGAGCTCAAAGCATAATTAGTTGTAATTTTCCTTAGCTAAATGGTTTCAGCGTTGCTTGGAAGGAACAGTGTTAGGTTTTGACCCTTTTAAATCCTGCATGACTACTGCGGGGGGGGGTGGGAAGAGTACGCGTCAATACTGATGGGAATGGGTTCACTCTTCTTTCTTGTAAAGGCTTGGTCAGTCATGTTATTCTGGAGCAAGTAATTATCAGGACAGTAAATATTCAATTGCCATCAGATAGTTATTTTTTTCTCATAGTGATTGTGCAACCACTTCATGGAAGGGTGTGCTTCTCTGGCTGCCTTTGACATCAATGCTGCTTATATTGTAGGAAAAGACAGAAAACCAGGAAGATGCTCTTGAAATTCTCAAAGCAGATTTATGTATACTTATATTGAAATGAACAGAGAAATCCCTCAAGTCAGAGGCAGCTCTTACATTGGGAACAGTGAGCTCTACCCGCTCCAGCATATTACAAACATCACTAAAATCTTTGTCTCTCCTGACCTTCATGGGTGGTGTAACACTACAGAATTACAAACTTTGTACAAATTTGTTAGCGTGTAACGACTTGCAACACCTAAAAATTTCTTACAGAAAGAAAAAGAAGACCTCTTCCTCCCAGCCCACCAGAGTGCTAAAACTTTGCAGCCCTCGGACATTCCTGTGCGCCTTCCGCGGGGATTTCATTGACCGCCCCTAAACTCATGAAGACTGGCACAGAGCAACTCAGGCCAAGCATGCAAAGAAGTTCTTTTTTTTTGGGAACAGTGAGCTCGACCCGCTCCAGCATATTACAAACATCACTAAAATCTTTGTCTCTCCTGACCTTCATGGGTGGTGTAACACTACAGAATTACAAACTTTGTACAAATTTGTTAGCGTGTAACGACTTGCAACACCTAAAAATTTCTTACAGAAAGAAAAAGAAGACCTCTTCCTCCCAGCCCACCAGAGTGCTAAAACTTTGCAGCCCTCGGACATTCCTGTGCGCCTTCCGCGGGGATTTCATTGACCGCCCCTAAACTCATGAAGACTGGCA
>NW_010511193.1:29541-31497 GCF_000687285.1 Phaethon lepturus | reverse complement strand
GCAGGAAAAAAAATTACAAAGTGTCTAAACAGATTAATGACCTTTTCCTTATTTTTTCCAGCATATCACAAGTAAATTTTCTGTCTTGTTAATATTACCATGCTAATAAATTATACTGGTTTTGTCGTGTAAGATATCATTCCCTGAGGCCTCCATTGCATTATCTGTGCGTACATGCACACGTACAAATACACACAAAAGTCTACTACCAAATTTTCTGCCAAGACCCCCATCAGCTGATAAACATTAGAGCCACCACTGTCTGAGGTTACTGGCATAAGGTTCTACCTATTATTGCATCAGAAAATCTATTGTTTAAAAGAAATTAGAATATTGTGGTGGGTCGACCCTGGCTAGCCACAGAAGTCACCCCTGCAACCCCCACTGCTACCAAAACCTTGCTATGCAAACCCAATACAAATATTAATATTTTTAGTGGTTTTATATCAATGTTGCATATTTTTTCAGTTCCTTTCTCTAGTAGTTAACCTTCTTAAATGAAAGGAGTTAGCTGACACTAACCCTCTAATCTCCATACTCTTGCCATAAATTATATCTGCTTTAAGGTAGTACCGTAATATTTTTAGGAGAGAATCTCATGGTTCAAAATGGTGTTCTGATAATTTTGACTACCAACACCACTATTTTAACGTATTCTAGCACACATACAGCAGAAACATAGAAATGTACAAACATACAGAAATCACATAACTCTTCCATTTCTCACATCAAATTGAAAAGAGATCTAATCAGCCAGGAGAAACTATTATTGGAAAATAGATGTTTATGTCTAAAAAAACTTCATGTATGTGTTTTCCTACTGCACTTTTGCTTGTCCTGCAGGAGACACGGGTGTGTCTGCAGATTCAGGGTCATAGATTGTCAACCTACACTTTTTCAACAGCTGAAAAAATCGATCAGCATCTGGTTATCTATAAATAAAAATCAAGCAAAGTGCACCTTGGCAGCCAGTAACACATCTGTATTTGCAAACGTTTGAGCGGAGGGGAAAGAGAGAGTCTCACACCTTTCCCCCCGCTTGTGGGGTGCCTCCCCAGCACGTCAGTGACTAATCACAGACGAGATGAGTGATGGGACAGGAGGGAGCTATTTGGCGACGGTAATGATAAGAGAGGGAAACACTAGTAAAGGCAGACACGGAGCAGTGGACTTTGATCTGTGCTGGCCAGAAAATAAAGTCACAGTTTTAAAAAAAAAAAAATAGAGGGTTGTTTTTTTTTTTTTTTCAATTTATTGCTGAACAAAACTGAAATATTTTCAGCCTGTGTATGTGGAAAAGATGCCATGCCATTTACCACCTGTTCTGCCTGGTTGCTTAGATATAGGAACACATGCCAGGATGCAGGGGACTCGGGCCAGAACTTTCACAGGGGTGTCCTATGCTCCCAATTTAAAAAAAGTAACAGCTGGCCACACCGCACTTGAAAAGCTTCCCTGTTAAAACTGTATATCTTTACAAAATAGGCGTTTGGTGCAGTGCAGAAGGACTAGGTGAGGGAACATGCTTAAGTTTTTAGACCGTGTTTTAATAAAAGTCAATGTCAAGCAGCCGCTTTGGCTGGCAAGTAAGAAAAACGACACTGACAGGAGAATTACCAACACAGAAGTGCCGCCTGGTACGTACGACCCATCACGCATCACTGATGATTTTAGATTAACATCTGCTCTTCACTTCCTAAAGGCGTGGAAGTGAAGGCATACAAAGAGGTGCTGGCAGCACCTACCCTCATACTCCAAAGAATGTGATGGTTAACAGGGAATCACTGATCAGAATTTATCGCTCCTTTTCTTCTTCCTGCTTTTTCAACAGCTTCCAGCAGCTTTTCTGCAAAACAGCAGCTCTAAACTAATTAATATACTATAGGCTGTATCTAGAAGAAAAAGCCCGTTAGCACACTACCTTCATCACCAGGGCTTCTTTACCCCTGGGAATTT
>NW_010511193.1:28371-29510 GCF_000687285.1 Phaethon lepturus | reverse complement strand
GGAAAGAAAAGGTTCTTTTAGCTTGGGGAAATAGTTTTAGCCCTTTGGGATAACTTCAGCATGCATTGCCAAGTATTTTTTCTCCTTTGCATACTGTTTTCTCATGACATTTTTGAGGACTGAGGTCATAGCTTGGGACAACTCAATTAGTTTTTCGTGTACATAAAACCAGAACTATTCTGCTGAAGGCACCACTCAGAACACACTACATTGAGAGCTAACACTTAAATAGCAAAACTCTGCTGTCGGGAAGGTGTATGAGCTAGGAGAACCTGTCCTTTGAAGGAGGTTTACTATCCCTGAACAGGTTGTATCGAAGTCCACCACTGATTAGCGGAGAAGACCTTTAAAACCTTTCATTTCTCTTGGATGTAACAGTAGCAGACCAATGTATTGCTGCACCACCCTTGACCCTGCACCATTTGTAGCCGCAGTAGAGGGCATTCAACCAAATGAACTACCAGACTTGACTACTACCAACATGGAAGAACTCACATTTCTTAGCAAAAAAAAGAAAGATGACTTCCATCTACAGCATGTTGATCTAGGTTGAATCCCAAAACAGTACACCCTCCTGAAAACACACTCAGAACATCCACATGGGACTTAAAATTGTTGACTTTTTAATGCATGGCTTCAAAATTAATGATAAAGGCCCTTATCCTGCAGGATGCTCTGTGAAACTTATGCTGATAGTTAATGACGTAAGGAAACAAGCTTCACCTCTGCTGGTAGAGGAGAGGTTCCTTTTGCTTGATTATAGCATTCAAGCTTTAACAGGGTAATAAATGGTGTTGGCTGAAAAAAGCAGTCTCAGCTGAGATGCTGAGATAATGTCAGCAAAATTAAAACGCCCGACAGTTTCTCCAGCAGCACCTGAATGGGATTATTGCTGTAACATGTGTTTGGCTCTTCTTTTGCCTGATGTGTTAGGTTTGTTAAGCTTTTCCTTCTGGGATCAACACAGATTGGTTTTCGGCTTCAGTTGAGGACACAGGGCCATTTAGTACCCAAAAGCGTGTCCACTTTGTGGCAGTCCCCACCGCTTTTAGAGGTGACAGTGATCTGAACTCAACCATAAGGGAGGCACACCTTCGAAGAATGAAGCAGAGAAAGCTCTGCTCGCTTAGAAGCACTGC
>NW_010511193.1:20397-28340 GCF_000687285.1 Phaethon lepturus | reverse complement strand
TCCCTACGAAGGCTCTGAAAATTAAATTCAGGTCTAGGAATCAAGCTGGGAAATACCCAGACCCATCCTGCGATCCCACCTACGGGGCTGCTGGTGACTCCAGGATACGCAGCCACTGCCAGAGCTGGTAGCTGAGGTAAGGGAATGGCTGTAAAACGCTTTCTGGCCTAATATCAAGGATTTGTTCCTTCCTCTTTTGTTGGAGTCAACCATTTAATATGGCATTTGTGCAGCAAGGGCCACCTTCCTCTCCCTTAGACTCAAGGAAGAATTAAAAAAACCACTTTCGCAAGGCATAATGTATTTGGAAACAAAATGTACGTCAGAGAATTCTGATATTGAGGATTATTTTGCAGAAAAAAACCTAGACGCTCGTGGTTGTCAGCCTACTGTTGTGCTGCGTACTTGTTGCCATCTCAGCTTCTAACCTCCAGTTAGCAGGTTATTATATATTAGAGCTGAAGTCATATATAAAGATATATGGTTAATGAAGTTCTTCATCATTCTTAGATTGATGATCCTATCCAGCTATGTAATATTATGTTCTTTGTTGCTCACCAGGCTTTGATGGCTATAGCTATAGGTAACAAAACATTAAGGAGGAAATTGGTATTCGTTTGTTTTGCATAACTACTCGGCACACAGTATTTCTGCATGGATGTGCTGTGCTTCAGTTCTTAGTTCAATCTCTATTTAAATGAAAGCTTTTACAGGAATTTTATATGAGTTATTAACATCAATTGTTTATAGCAATTTCAGATTTAACTGCTTCGCAAACCCTGAATTGATTGAAAGACCCATATAGCAGTCAGGGTTTCCTAACAGGTTCTTTGCAATGCATAACCTGCCTCAATGACTTTAACCATTAAAGACTATCTTTTTCTATGAGGTAAAACTAAAGATTACTTGTGTAAAGGAAATAAGCAGCTTTTTTTTTTTTTACTTGTCTATTAGCTGCTGTTCAGAGACAGTTGAGAATTGATGAGACTGTGGCATATTCACCTCTTCCTTTTGCAGGAAGCAGAGGGTTTTAGCTGCTATTCCAATTTCTAAGGTATTGGTTATACATCTTACCTATTGATCCAACTCTGAAGTTTATAACTGCAGTGAAAATTTATTTTGTTCTCATTATGCAGGAAAATACATATTTCCTTAAAGACGAATTTACTTCTCTGTTCGTAACATTAAAAAGATTAAGTGTGAAAGTGGATTGTAACGTTTTCAGAGACAGTAAATGAATGCTCATTGATGAAATGGGCAGAGGCTTCTGTTTCATCTAGATGTTTTGTCAGGAGGGGATGGTCCCAGCTGTAGCGCACGGCATCCACACAGCGGAACAAGAGGGGTCCTCTGCCGCAGAAAGGACAGGTTTTGGAGAGCGAAGCCTGGAGGAAGGGCACTCAAAAAGAGGGCAGAACACAATGCACAGCCAGCATAAGCCTAACGTTCAGAGGTTCATGCAGGAGGATGAACTCGGTGTTGGTTGATGGTTGGACCTGATGATCTTAAAGGTCTTTTCCAACCTTAATGATTCCGTGTGTGAGTGGGGAAAAGATTATTTGCACACTGACTTCACTTCTTATCAATACAGCTGAGTATTTCACACTTTGCCTACACTTTTAAGGGGAAACTTCCCTTCAGTGTTTCAAAGGTCTCTTCAGAGAAGTGTTCACAATGCTTTTGGAAGCATTACTTTCTGCTCCTACAACACCAAGGTGGCACAGAAGGAGAAATTAGACAGAGTAGCTCATGGAGTCTAATGACTTTCTGGAGGCTTAACATGCCAGTGACCTGGACCTGCCTGGACAGTAAAGCTCCCAGAGCACTTTCTGCAAAAGAACAAGAACTTGCTCTGGATTTCTTTTTGTCTGTGAATAGCATATTGTGCATTAGCTGTCTTATTCTTCAGCTCAGACAGGTGTAATGATAGTGTTACAAATTATTTACAATTAAGTAGCAAAGTTAGGCATGTACACACACATAATGTTGATTTTTTACAGTGAAAAAAATGGAGGTGCATAGCTTGAAAAGCATCAGAAATTCTTTAGAATGGAAAGATCTACTTTTTCTAATGGCAAAATACAGATACCTAGAGATATAAACTAATCAAGTTTCCTGTAAATTGGAGCTTTGTTAGGTGACTTTTGTAAGGAAAAAAAGGTTCTATGAAATAAAGCTCACAGGAGCTGTTCAACTCTGCCATGAGTTTTTTAGGTCCATGGTACACCTGAACACTTCCAACTCAAAAAAACAGTGTGGATAATTACATTTGAAAATTCATCATTTGCATTTTAATCCTTTGAATGCTTGAAAATTTTTTCTCTTGTGTATATAGAGAACTTCATTGAAGAAGCCATTGATTCCCAGTCTTGTATCACGAGCTGCCAACTGTAAGGCACAGGCTACTGAATCCTGCAATAGTATTGGAAACACTGATAATTTAAATATGATGTAGAGTTTATTATTGAGGTGAAGAAATTTGGACTTATTGATAATGCGATGATACTAAGCAGTGATTTTTACAGATACAAATCAAATGCTCAGTGAACTGTTATACAGGCCATCCAAGCATCTGAATAGTGAATCCTCCATTTCCCTGGTAGCCATAAGCCTACGCGGCCATTGAGTCTTCCACAGGAACCATATTACACTGTTGCATCAGCCAAATATAATGTAAATGCACTTGAGAACATGAGGCTCATTGGTTGAAACAAAACAGAAAGATATCATTTGGGGCTGTTTAAAAATCCAATATGGAATTTAAACTGGGGAATGTCTTTAAACCACAGGTGCATCTAATAATTATAGATAACATATCACATCTCCAGAGTGTATCTCATTTTGAATGATGATTCACACAAATAAATTACTATCCCATACAGCCATAGTTAAGCATAGTCCAGGGCTGACTTGTTAATAGAACTTGAAGATGTTGTGGAAAAAGGTCACAACAGATGACTACCCTAGATCCACAGACAGGGGACATGAGTTTGACCCTGCCTCCAAGCCTGTTGATCTTTTACTTTTTTTATACCTGTCCCTAGACAGACTAGTGGCACAAATGAGTAAGGTCAGTGTTAAAACTGACTATAAACCCAAAATACTGAAGATGATGCACAAATGCTTTGCTTGGAAAAAGAAAGTCAGCCTGTTAAATCAGCTTTACTTCTAATTGTTTTTTGCCTGTGACATGAGTTAGCTATAAGAACAGTTGAAAGCAATCACATGCAGAAAAAGACATCAAGCTCTGGATCAACTTGCATCTAAGCTAGAGGAAAAATTTGGTTTTAGTGAAACTAGAGCTGAGTCTAAATTGGCTAGGTTCTATGGAATTCGATGGATTTTTACTTCCTTGAGGGAGCTGTGAATTTCTTTGTAGGAAAACATTGACATTATTCATCCACTGCCTATTAGGTCAGTTATCATATCCCCGTGTCTGCTCTTGTCAATGCTAGAATAGGATGCAAAGGAGAGGAATGGAGTCCAGTGATCCTATGAGGTAGATTAGTCTCCAAAACTGGGTAAACACAGCTTAGTCATTGTTAAAGTTGATATAAAACTCATTAATTCCAGTGGAAGCTGGACCAGGATTTATTCCTTGAAACATGGGAGATTACAGCTATAAGCAATGAGTTTTATTTTCCATAACCACAGATGTTGTCATTGTCTTTTATATAGCTTTTATTACTCCAATGGCTTGGCCTTAAAACACTAAATACTAGAATACATTTTTCACTGGGAGTTGCATACGGAGTCATCTTAAGTTGCCCTGAATAATCACCCAGGCCCTTTGTGCTTCAACACGGTACAACAGATGAGGGTGACTTCTGCTGGCATGGTACCTTTCTAATCACTAAAGCAGAAAGAAAATTTTGATTAAAAAGAACAGAAAATCGTATTTTAAGCACACTGCTAGACATTTAAATATTTGAATGCCAGTTATTTTTAAAAAATAAAGTAAAAATCATCTATTGTTGAGAAATTGGGGATCACTCTTGCAGAATGTTTTTGTCTTCAGTATTTCAAGGACAAGGCATTTGGCACAAAGGTATTTAGGTCGAGTAGCATTGTTAAAAATATCTGGGAGTATGCATATGTTGAAAACTGTCTATAGCGCTCAAAAGCACAGTTTTTATTATTTGGACAGAACAGCTTGCCCATTTCAGAATGAAATGAGAAAAACGGTTAAGAAAGGTCAATTGTCTAAGTTTAAGAGGAAGATATTTCAAGTTCTAATCTGTATGAGTTCATAATTCAAACACTTTAAGCAAATATTTGTGTCAGTAGATTACAATTTTACAGGCACGGCCCATGTAATCAAATGTTTCCTAGCACAGTGAGTTACCCCGGAACCAAAAGCAGGTGATCCCGGTCTCTGGGCTACAGCGATCAGAAGCCTCAGCATTAGCAAGAACTAACATTAAGAGCTAGAACCACTTACAGATTAAGTCACCTAGATGTACTCGCCATTAAAGGTGAGCTGTTGTGTAGGAAGAATATATACAATTCACTGGGCAGATGAAGAGCAAGACTAGACCAGCACCGGAGCACTTGCTAATGGCTGACACTCTCTCCTGGAAGGGAGGCAGACAGGGTGCCGATAGAGTTTGGAGAAAAGGATGAGCCGTGGAGGTAAAACTGGACACCCACATAATAAAGCTGAACCTAGCATTCCAGGGCTAAGCACTTTTGTTCCTAAGCCGTGATGTAGAGGCTGAAGGGTGATCATTTCTGCAGGGAGGAAATCAGCTTTGGCAAGCTCAGAGTGGTTGCAGACCCAAGAACGTACCTGTATCTTGAAGCCTGAATGTACTTACTGACTGCAGCATCTCGGTGACAACACGTCCCCGTGCCCGCCTTTCCTGTGAGGTGCCTCTAGATAACCCACTCCTGTTTTTTTTTTCCTGTGGGAAGCCTACCTCCCTGGTACTGGGTTCCCACTCTGTACCAGGTATCCCCAGTACCTCCTGTGCAAATCCGTTAGAGTCCGATGCGGTTTCACTCTGGGATTGCTGCCAAGATCCCTGTGCTGCTGGATAAGCAGGGAGCAAACGAATACACTTCCTAAGGCTTGACCCACAGTCTGTACCTTCATGCACATCTGGGAATTCTTCAGCATCTACAGACCTTCCCTGGGAAGCTAACAGTGTAAGGCCTCACCAAGGGGATTATTGACTGAACAATGACAGAAAACACCCAAACAACTGGTCAATGCCCAAACTCTCACTAGCAGAAGGGGTTTGGTATAAAGGAGCAGATCTTCTGCAAGGACAAGCCTTGGCTTTCTGCAACTCCCAGGATCTACACCGGGGACAACTTGGGTGTTTTGATTTAGGCAGAGCATGTCTAGTTCCCATAGAGTAGATAGAAACACTGAGGACATTTTAGTGGTAAATATTTGGATTTATTATACAAAACTGAATTCATAGGGCAATAAAATAGCTGAAGCATCATCTTGTTGTTCTCAAAGGAAAGACTATTCATTATATCAGGAGATTGTCTATAGCAGTTAGAAAAAAGGGGGATTAAGAATGAGATCAATCCGTGAAGGCAGGACTCACTACTTATATACAATACCTGTATGTTTTACACATCTATTTGTTACTGTTCAGAGTTTAAGTAGGCACTCTGGCTTTTACATGCAGTAATTCATTATTGGATTGCTCTCCTCATGTATGAGAGACAGTTAAGTTTCTTCAGTTTCAAAGCCTCTTAAGTTACTCAGCCATGTCCAATGTTTTAATTACAATGTGCATGGCATCTTTTCCAGCACTGCAGGATTTCCAGCAGAAATTAATTTAAAACAATCTCTACAAAAAGACAACAGCAAAATCTGCTAAGCAATACATTAAGCAAACTCACACGCCCAGACTAAATGCCTCTTCCAAATTCATTCCGAGTTTTTACTTTTCACTCTTTCACTTGCTTTTTCAAGAAAGCCTAAAACTAGCTTTCTCTAGTGATTTAATGTAAGTCATCTGAGTCTAGAGATTCATCAAACCATCACCTGAACACAACATGTGCAGGTTGGACATATGCTGTAAGTAGAGAGAAGGACAGGTACAGGAGAAGTACAAAGATAAATAAAACCTAGAGAAACACACGGGTGTTAAGGAAAAACAGACTGCATTGCTGCAGTATAAACAAACATTTTTTTCCCCGCCCAATGCTTCCAGACAATATTAATCACAAAGAGTTTGTAGCAGAAACTGAGGAATACAATTTGTACCAAAAAACCTGCCTGCCCAGCTCAAAGGCTCTTGTAGGCTTAGAATCAGAACAGCATGTAAATGAAACTACCACTTATACCACTGTATACCAAATTGTATAGCCAGTGTGCCAAGAGGCAGCCAAAGCAAACTGCGATGGAGGAGAGCCACAGAGCAACATGTATTTTTGTAAACCATCACTTGAATCATTCCAAATTGTTTATGTACACCAAAGATAAATTGTTTCAAAATAAGCTATGAACAGAAAAAGAGACTAAAAACATCAGTAAAATTGTTAAACAGAAATAAACCATAAAAGTTTCCTTCTGTCTACATAGGAAGAGGCTTGTTAAATGCATCGGTGAATGCAAAAAGGGAGTTTCCCATAATGAACCCTGAGCTCCAGCCATTGATTACATGTTGGTCAGAGACACATTCAGTGCACTTGGACCAGCAAGTGTCCATTCTTTACATTTGCTGTAATATCAATTCAATGTAAGCATTCCCGACTGCTTCAAATGCATCAGGTCATCTGCTGTATTTGTTATGTATGGAAAATAAGCAAAATATTCTTCAACTGAAGATATAAATGTGAAGTAATTCTACTGAAACTTTTAAGAATACTGTGGACTTGAGATTGTCAAGAACACTAAAGAAGTTAGGCCTGCACCTATAGAAAAGTAACTATTCCTTTGAAGATTTTTCTTGACTAGAAAGAATGATTGCTAGTCAAACCTAATCTTAACACAATCTTCTTCGTGAAGAAAGTAAATCTGTCCGCTCAAATCCAACTTTGCCTACACTCCAAAAACATGTTCAGTTGTAATCAAGAGATGTTATACTGAGTTCCCGCTTGGAAAAGGATTCAATTTAGACAGCATGTCTTAGACTGTCCTAAAGATAACCTGACTAGTTATCTTCAATAAAGCAAACAGCCCTAGTATTTCAGATATTATATAGCCCAAAAGAAATTTTATGGAACTTGAGATGTCAGTGCAAGTTTGAGCAAAATTTGCAGGCAATCACTGACCTTTAAGACCTATATCTATCTGCTGCCTAACTTTTTATTTTTCCAAGAGTACTTTTTATGACAACAGGGTAAAGCCAATTCAGAACTGTAGCATCTTTGGGCTTCCCTCAGTACTGATTTAGTGTGTGCTGGTTATGTTTCACTTCCTTAGTATTAAGATATTAGAAGACTGGAATTATTATTTCCTTCATTTTTTCCTGTTATTTTTTTTCTTCTTTGTCAAATAAATTACTAATATGTATTTCACAATCTAGAGAATTTAAAGGTATACAAGGTAGACTAACAAATAAAAAAAGGTCTTCCTTTACTAGGACTACCTGGAGGGGCATGCCTTGACTTACATTTAACTGGCACTTCAAAAAGCTGAAAAAATAGATTATTTCATGTCAGGTATTCTGCAGCATCCCCAAGCAAACACACTGAAACCATACTAAACTGGCTACTTAAAATGGCCAGTCTGGGTTCACCTGAAAACTCTTTTTAAAAAAATCTCCAATTCAGGAAGGTAGACATACCTCTCTATGGATGGTGATAGGCAAAGCCTCTCCAGGTGTTGAAGAATAATAGTTGCCCCTGTTGGGCAGTTCACTTTGAGATTGTTTTTCATACGCTACCAGCCATACTCTTTTTTAGATGTATTTTGTATGGGTTTTTCCTGTGCTGAAGCCAAATGAGAGGAAAAAGCCCTTTGATCTCTCACCACA
>NW_010511193.1:3455-20366 GCF_000687285.1 Phaethon lepturus | reverse complement strand
CTGCTGAACAGCCGGCTTGAAACGGTCCCCTGCAATACCAAGCAGCCACCAGCACCGTTGACTGCCCGCATTTATTCATGCCCATCAGAAAGACCTTCCTGGGCACACCTTAACCGCACCTCAATTTTAAAATCCTCATCCCTTTCTTCTGGTAACTTGCCTTAGATGCCAGTTCTTGTCAAAACACCCATACTTCGGCGTGCCTCATGGGTCTTGCTCCGCTGTGGATGAGCCACAGTTCAGGAGCCCTTCTGTTAAAGGGCTGAACTGAGCTGGACAGGACAGTGTTTACAGAGCAAAAATTCCTAGCTTTTTGTTGTCTCTTTATCCTTGCTTTCCTTAAGGCTTCACTTCCCCATCAGAAAAAAAATATTTTCAGAGAAAATTACTTAAAGACAGAGGATTGGCAGCTGCAGAGCTTCAGAGCTCTCTGCAGAATCCAGCTGTGCAACCAGCTGCATCGCAGGCATCACCCTTCACATCTGCTGCGCCTCTGATCTCCCAAAGTGGAAGATCTGTGCCTAAGTGGGAGGAGACGCAGAAAGGGGGTTCGCTTTTCGTGCACATTTACTCCTTTAGCTGTAAGTGTTGTCCAATATGAGCACACTGCTATGCACATCTGTTCTGGCAGTGTGCCCAGGTGGCCAAGAAGGCCAACAGCGTCCTGGCCTGTATCAGCAATAGTGTGGCCAGCAGGAGTAGGGAAGTGATTGTGCCCCTGTACTCGGCACTGGTGAGGCCGCACCTTGAATCCTGTGTTCAGTTTTGGGCCCCTCACTACAAGAAGGATGTTGAGGTGCTGGAGCATGTCCAGAGAAGGGCAACGAAGCTGGTGAGGGGTCTGGAGCACAAGTCTTATGAGGAGCGGCTGAGGGAGCTGGGGTTGTTCAGTCTGGAGAAGAGGAGGCTGAGAGGAGACCTTATCGCTCTCTACAACTACCTGAAAGGGGGTTGTGGCGACGAGGGTGTTGGTCTCTTCTCCCAAGTAACTACTGATAGGACGAGAGGAAATGGCCTCAAGTTGCACCAGGGGAGGATTCGATTGGATATTAGGGAAAATTTCTTCACCAAGAGGGTGGTCAGGCATTCGAACAGGCTGCCCAGGGAGGGGGTGGAGTCACCATCTCTGGAAGTGTTCAAAAAACGTGTGGATGTGGCGCTTCAGGACATGGTTTAGGGGACATGGTGGTGTTGGATTAATGGTTGGACTTGATGATCTTGAAGGTCCTTTCCAACCTTAGCGATTCTGTGATTCTAGAAACAGGGAAAGCATGACACTTCGCAAGCCACTAACAATACAGGTGACTTTTGTTTATTAAACTGAATTTGTCAAGTACATGTCTGCGATCTGAAGGATAAAATTTTAACATTCTGTCAATGCTCTCATAGCCCTTGGTGCTTGGTTTATGTACTGTACATTAAACAAACGTGTCTGTGATGGCTTTTTCCCTAGGGGCTGGAAGAACTATTCCTGAAAAACTCTTGGCTTAAAACCAGAAAAATACTGCAGCTGAAGCTACTCTGCAACACTAGCTGCTCTTTCAGGGATGCCTCAGTCACACGATTCCTCAGGTCTAATATTAAACAGATTATTAATATAGTCAAATTAGTTTGCTTGTGAAGAATAAGGCTTTGTTTTCAAAGGAATAAGAAATTGCCTTTTTTAGAACTTTCACTAGAGCAAGCAGGTTTTTAAATATGCTTCTCAAGTGCTTTACTTCAGGAAGCCTTTTCCCAAGGGAAAGCCTTTTTGCATAGCAACAAAGTAGTGAAACAGAATATGAAATGCCTCATCTAGTATTAGCCAAGGAAGGTGCAGTGAAACAAAACAGTTCAAACACTGCTGACCATATTACGTTTGAAAAAATTTTTACAAAGTATGCGATACAGATGTGGTGGTACAGTAATGAAGAATGATTAGCCATACTTAGTTTTTTTCCTACATTAGGAGCAACAGTTTATTATATCAATGATTTTTTTTTGGTAAACCCTGAACAATTTTTATCGCTGGCATTATTTAAAACATGTTTCTTTTAGCATATATAAATAAGAATTATCTAAAAATCAGTAAAGTGAACAAGAACAAAAGCGTGATTTTTTTTCACAGGCTACCAGACAAAAATGATAGTTGGTTCAAAAGAAACAGTATATGGAAATTACCACTACCTTTGTGCTTTTGCTCCACAATTATCTTAAGCATGTCTATTCTGCTCTTTCCCCCCAACTTTTGTAATTTTTTGTATACATATATTTAATGCTAAATTCTGGGAGTGAATTGCGTAACACAAATCCCAAGTCCCAACTTACCTTGGCTTCTCCATGAAATCTATTTCATTATCCAAAACATAAATAATTTACGATATCAATATTTTCCTGTTAGTAATAAAATGTGTATACATCAATTGATCTCTGTTTTATGGTAGTAATATTTCTCATATCAATCTACACGCACCAAGAAAAATGTAAGTCCAATATGATCATGCTTCATTAAAGAGTCTGGAGGTTACTGGTAGTCCCTGAAGTCTGCTTTTCAACTGAACGCTGCTAAAACTCCATTGAGTTAAAACCTGAAAGTCTTCCCTGTCTATAATTTTTATATATATATTAAAGGATTTGTATATTCAAAGCACAATATTCTTCCTTAGAAAAAAATGCAAAAAAGACAAGCCAAATGAGAAAGAATCATCATATTAAATGAGGTGACTGGCCTGAAGGAGTTAAAACTACAATTTTAAGACTTTAGCATTTGCAGTGCCTAAAAAGAATAAGACAGAACTTTACAACAATAATCCTTAAAGGAATCTCATGTCCCTTTAAAATGGCAAAATTATATGTCTGTTGACTGTTACATGTTTACAAGAGCTGACATTAAAAAAAATATTGTAAGAACATTTATGTTATTCTTTTTAAAAAACTAGTCCTGCACATGAACTAGAAGCTTCGTCATTAGCTTCAGAGAATACAAGATTAAGCCATTAAATATCATTGTATTTAATTTCCAGCATCCCCTTTGCCTTTTATTCCTGCAACACAAGTTTTTCCTAGATTCTGGATAATTAATGTAAATGACCACAGGATGTTTTAAAAGATTTATTACAGTGTCTATTCTAAGCACATGCCTTTCATTACCTCTCAATATCTAAACATTATGGCCTATATATTTGTGGAAATTGTAAAAGATTAGTCTAGCGATGTTTTCCTGAAATCAGTCTAAATCCATATGCAATAGGAGATTTGCAGCTCAAGAAGGTTTACATTTTATGCTCACACCTAACACATCAGAGGATCAGCCATCCAGAAGCACACCAAAATTCTGGCGATACACCACCAAACTCCCAACGACCATCTTACTTCCTCTCATGCATTTAAGCACGCAAGTGCATCGTCTTTCATCTCGTCAAACGATTTGATCCCCCACCACCCAAGCCCACCGCCCTCACGGGCGAGCCGACCAACATCTGCCTCCCTCATCCGCAAGTCACCGACTCGCCATCAGCTCCCAGGTCTGCTGCTGCCGTCTCAGATCTGGAGAAGGCTTTGTGTGCATGAGAGTTTGTCTGATAAAAACATGTTATACTGCCATGCACGATCCTCGTCTCACATGACATCAGCCTGCAATACTCGTGTCGATTTAGAACTTCCTTCTACTTCAACCACCATTTTCATGTTTCCGCTCGCAGTCTAGTCATTTCTTCACCTGCTGTAGAGAAGCATTGTCCCCACCTGCTACATTTGTCATTCGGCAGTGTTCACTTTAAGAAATTTAATAGACTACTTGGTCTAGTAGTGGCCAGCCAGCCACTAGGAATTGTCAGCAGGACTCTCCTGGCAGGTTTGCACCAGAATAAAGGTGTACGCAAGTCATCCGTTCAGTTCTAAGTAAGTTTGCTTAGAGTTGATTAGCTAAGAGCAGAGGTTAAAAGTCACAGGAAACAACATTTAGACTGTCTGGCCTGAGTTAAAGACACTTGGATAAAAGTTTCTACAGAGGAGATTTATATTAGAGTCAAGAAAGTATCTAACAAACAAGAATATTATATCTACTGGAAGAAAATTGATTGCACTATAGAAAACTCCCTCTCCCAGTCACCTGTGTCAATCCACATGTTTCTGTTATCCCTCAGGACTAATCTCTGGGGCAGATGTTTTTCAGCTTTTTGCTATATGTTTATCTCAGTACTAACACAAGGTAGCTAATAGTAAGAATGATTGACAAACTATTTTTAATTGGAAACATAACTATATTTAGATTAAGAATTTATAATATTTCTGAGAACTTTTTCTATGTAAGAGGTTTCATATGCTAAGAGATACGATTTTCTTTAACTGGAGGTATCGGCTGTTTGTCACATTTTCAGTAGTGTTCCACCACAGAAATCTGGTCAGCCAGCATATCTGACTGCCAAGGAATTCATCTAATGCTGTGTTCTTCTAGGATTCAGCTATTTTGTTGCCTTTAGCCAGAGCTGAACTTTTTTACCTCCAAGACCTTGGTATTTGGTAGGTACTAAGTGCTCTTGGTTAAAACAACTAGTAGTTTTTAGGCTTGGACATACTTTTGGCTTTGCAGATTATGATCTAAAGTACCCAGGGAAGGGGGAAGACTGTGGTGACAGCTATAATTACAATATTGACCTCATGCAGGCTTCATTATTAGACATTTCCCAGAACCAAGAGGAAAAGTAATAGGTGAGCTGTTCACACAGTAAAATGCTTCATCAGCACCCACCAGCTAAAATGTAGAAAGATAAAGGTTCTCTTTTGTAAAGATTGGCCACCTTCCAAGCAAACGATTCCACCTCCAGTTTGCCGAGAGCTGTTGCCCAAAACATATATTTCATTGTTCCAAGTTAATGAAAAGCATAGCGTATCTCAGAGTTGAACGCTACATAGAAAAAATGCCAACCTATTCTAAAAATCAAACTTGGTCCTAAACCCAAATCTACGGGGATCTTTTACAGACACTCCAGTGAGCTGATCCTCAGCAGCTGCTGATGACATTGAAATAATTCATGCAGTGGTTTTCAGCTGAATTCTTTGGAGCACGGCTCTCCTTTAGGGGAGCTTTTCCATGGCACAGTAGAGATAGGAACTACCATCAAGCCTCGTCTTGACAGATCTGTAACTTGGCAGAGTCCTCAAGACACCGAACCACTGAAATTGTAGATGATTCCTGAAGCACACACGCCATGTTTAGGCACCTACTGCCTTCCAGAAGCCGAAGCTTCCTGGTAAACACTCAGGCTTCATATATAATGTATGGACTAACTGCGAATGAGATATACAAGACCAGTAGAAATCTATGCCAACAGCAAATGTTAAAAGGAAACTAAGGAGGTATTTTAAACTACTTTTTTCCCCCCTTTGGGACTTTGAAACATGACTTTGCACTTATCTGTACCCAGCTGGAATATGATTACCACTTCACCAGACAAGAATGCACAATTTACAGATCTTCATCACACTTTTCAATTGCTGCCTGGCTGAGTCAGAGAACTGGGGAGGTTTAACCAGTTGTAACAGGATTCATGTTATCGCCTACATTTACTTCTACACCCACAGGAGCTTAGGAGCAGTGGAGAATTTGTCTGGTTTTGGTAAAGATGGCATTTGTTACCCCCTAAAGAAGCAGCACTCTTCAAGTTCAGGCGAATTTAAAGTCATGATCTATGTAACTTTCTTAACGTTGTTGAAGAATTATCATTCTGCATAGAGGCCTGAGGAATGAATTTGAAGAGCTCTGTCACTTGAGCACATACAGTAGACTCTGTCCAACATTTCTTAAAAAAATATGCTTCAGTATTCTTCAGTACAAAGCAGTGCACAACATACAAAGCTTATTGCTATTTTCATGATTCATTTGAAGCAGAATACCCCTTGTGCAGTGTAGGGAGCCAAATTGTGCATATCCATCCTTTTAAATAGCAAAAATCCTGCACACAATTACTTTCTCAATCCTATTATCATTACGAATATGAATTCACCAGTGGACAGCTATTTCGGCATAAAATTGGAATTTTATAACTTTACCTTACAATAATATGAATGGGTAATTCTAGAGAATATAACAAGCAAAATATGATGAAAAACATGATTTATGGCCTTTATTAAATGTTCCTCTCCATCCACACCTCCCAAATGTCTCAAAACTAACACTTCATACATCAGTGCTTGCAACAGTACACACCAGGTAATAAAACGTGCTAACTAAAACCATTTCCCAGTGTAATCTGTGGTTTCAGTTTGTCCTTTGCTGTCTCCAAAGTTATTTGCTGCTTGATCTCAGCCCAAAGGTGACTTCCCCACAGGAAGCTTGGAAGAGAGTTAGGAAGCTTGGAAGAGTTCTGCATTTTATTTGTGCTGTAACCACATGGGTAAAAATTCACCCTCCCCTATTTAAACCTTTATGGTTTTGCTCAAATTAATCTTTTAAAGGCTTACAATTCAATGTTACATAATTTCAAGCCTCAGAGGGAAAATCAAGTCTTGAGAACAGTTTCATGGCCTGATGCACAAGTACGTGAGTTTGGTGATGGTTCGCTGACAGGACTGGAGAACTTTCTCTGCTTTCCTGGTTGTCCCTGCTGTCCAGAGCACACACTCACACTGGGATTCTTTGAATCACCTCAGACACAGCCATAAGGATCTTCTTACTACTGGGGATGATATGAACCAGCAGCTACATCAGACTTGTCTTTCGCTCTTCCCGGGCTTGCTCCTAATGGTCCATACTTCAGGAAGCACAGGCAGACTACACTCACTCGGCACGTGGGGGCTACGGCAGCTGGGACATAAGGCTTTCATACCCGTGAGTGTGATTTCTCTAACTGAAAACTAGAATCTCCTCTGACCCATCGCTCATAAGATGTCCAGAAAATGAGCAATATTATAGAACCCTACAACAGGGCTTATATTATCAGTCCTATTAATTGACCAAATACTTAATAGGGTCCTTTTCTTTGACCTTTGAAAGAGTCCTGGATACATCCTGTCCTGAGTTGCAAGTGGTCCTTTTCTTTGACCTTTGAAAGAGTCCTGCATACATCCTGTCCTGAGTTGCAAGTATAGAGTCATAGAGTTATTTAGGTTGGAAAAGACCTTTAAGATCATCAAGCCCAGCCATTAACCTATCACTGCCAAGTCCACCCCTAAACCATATCCTTAAACACCACATTTACAACACATCTTTTAAATACCTCCAGGGATGGTGACTCAACCAATTCCCTGGGCAGCCTGTTCCAAATGCTTGACCACACTTTCAGTAAAGAAATTTTTCCTAATGTCCAGTCTAAACCTCTCCCAGCACAACTCAAGGCCACTTTCTCCTAGCCTATCACTAGTTACTTGGGAGAAGAGACCAACACCCACCTTGCTACAACCTCCTTTCAGGTAGTTGTAGAGAGACATAAGGTCTCCCCTCAGCCTCCTTTTGTGCAGGATAAGCAGCCCCAGTTCCCTCAGCTGCTCTTCATAAGACTTGTGCTCCAGACCCCTCACCAGCTTCGTTGATCTTCTTTGGGCTCACTCAAGCACCTCAACATCTTGTAGTGAGGGGCCCAAAACTGAACACAGGGTTCAAGGTGTGGCCTCATCACCAGTGCAAAGTACAAAGGGACGATCACGTCCCTACTCCTGCTGGCCACACTATTTCTGATACAGGCCAGGATGATATTGGCCTTCTTGGCCACCTGGGCACACTGCCGGCTCATGTTCAGCCAACTGTTAATCAGCACCCCCAGGTCCTTTTTTGCCAGGCAGCTCTCCAGCCACTGTAACCCAAGCGCAAGAGCCAGTACTTAACCTTCTCAAGCCTCATCTAGTTGGCCTCAGCCCATCAATCAATCTTGTCCAGATCCCTCTGTAGGGATCCCACCCTGAAGCAGATCAACACTCACACCCAGCTTGGTGTCATCTGCAAACTTACTGAGGGTGCACTCAACCCCCTCGTCCAGATGATTAATGAAGATATTAAACAGAACTGGCCCCAATACTGAGCCCTGGGGAACACCACTTGTTTGACTGAGTTAATTTAAACTGAGGTCAGTGTAATTGCTGTCTGCTCTGAACTTGCATTCTTTAATGTTTTTCCATGCCATAAGATACAAAGCTTATAGTTTTTTTGATAGTTCAATAGGTTAGTTCTGCAGAAGAAGACTCATTTGCTGAAGGAACACTAATGCTGTAGAAAATAATTAGTTAACCATCTTTCCCGGCAGCTGCTCAATACACAGATGCATAAAAATATCTATACCTGTTTAGAATGCATCACTCTTTCTATGATAGTGAGAAAATTTCCTGATGTCAGAGATAGGCAAAAAGAGTGTTATTTGCTTTCACTCACCAGAGCGTGCAGCATCCAAGCTGAGCGCTGAAAGGTCCATTGAAAGCCCCAGGCACAGTGAGGGATGCTCCAGGTCCAGCCAGGAACAGCACAGAAGACAAAGTTACATAGTGGAGCCAAGGTCCAGCCAGGGAGGAGACACAGCTAGAAACAAGCCCAGCTACACCGCAGCCCAAGAACAGACAGAGCCGCAGTCCTGAGCTTAAATGGCTCCCCAGGCCTATGGGCGGAGGGTGTGTGGGTGGGGGTCCCAGGTGAAGCTGCTCAGGACAATTAGGGCCTTTTTGTGCCCTCTGGGCCCTGCCAGTGGTAGGCAGCATGGTCTGACTTCCTGCAGGCTCGTCCTGAGCTTTCCTCCCACCTCCAGGAAATAAAGTAAGGATTTGCCCAAAATGTTTTTCAAAACGTGCAGTAAAAAGCATTAAGCCAGAAACTTTTGCCTTTCCGGTAGATACCTTTTTCTAGTTTCCTACCTGAATATACCACCTTCTTCAGCTCTCAGTCACCTTCCGCCACAACTGATGGTACCCAAGTGGCAATTGCCATTGACAGACAAGTCCCAAGGGAGGTAAAAACTTCGTATTTTTTTGATTATTCCATCTCTGTGCATGGCTGCACCTGGTCCCAACTCCTGGTCTACAGGTGCACCGGTTGTCTTTAATAGACTTACCCTTGCAACACTCATTTAAAACAAAGAAATGCTACTGACAGCTGGGAGAAGTTCAGGCTGGTTTATTATCCGTGTAAGGTCCTACAGTATGTCTGTGGCAGGGAAAGGGACATGAACGTGTCCCTTCCCAAGCAGTAGATCAAGATCCTCAGAAATAAGCCATCTCCTTATTACATTGGGATTTTTTCTTATTTATTGCTGTGAGATAAAGCCACTGTAAGTCTGAGTCGTTATACTTCACTTATTGTTTAAGTGAGGCTACAGCACTTTAGCTTTGACTGAAAGTGATCTGGGATAATTATCACATGTGGGTTTTTTTACCTCTCTGGCTTGGTGAGCTTCAAAAATGTAAAGCAATGAATGTATGTGGCTGAAGTTCAGATGTGAATGCTTTCCATGCCCTTTACTCAAAGGTCATCTTCATTACTGCCCTAAATTCCAAGGTATGCCTTTTAAGGAAGGAGAATTGCCAAAACACATGAAATACCAAGAGAAAACTAAAGTATCCCTTTCTCACCATTTTTGGAGAAGATGCTTAACACTTCACTGCCTGGATTTTTTTATCTACACTGCAAGAGAAAATGCAGCTTGCATGTAGTGTCTGCATCTTTCCCACGAGCACCAAAGCACAGTGGACAGAAAAAAAAGAGACTGACATTTTTGGTATTTCTTTTACTAAAGGGAATGGGAGGAAACTGGCAATTTCTAGCACTTCCTTTGTACTAGCAAATTCCTGGTAATGGACACAAGTTAATATACCCATACAGCAAACTGAGGAAGACCCTGCTTGAGGGGGATCAGCTCTCCCTCGGGTGCTTGGATGGTAGGTGGAATCTTGTATTTGATGGTAACGCTGGTGGTGCCTGTGCACCGGAATACCTCCACGCTGTTCTTTAAACAGTCCAGTCTCAAGGAAAAAATACTCCCCATCTTCCAGCACAAATCCAATTTACCAAGGCTAGCTTTGGAGATACAGCAACTACGGTACCTGCCAGCTAAAATATTGCTCTGCTGAAGGGCATTAGCTTTGCAACAGCTTTCCAGCCTACTCGGCTAGCACAGCGTTTGTTTCACTGGTCTCCGTTATCGTGAGCCAACACGGAGATGCATTTTGTGGTTACAACATCCATGCTCAGGGCTGGGGGTGGAAAGGGGAACAGTGAGGTCCCTGTTTCACCTTCTGTGATCATACGTCTGTCCTCCTCTAATAATCTTTTAATGTATTAGCCAATTTCAGCCAAACCTGACAAAAGGGTGGAGGTCTCAGCTGGGTTCTGTTCCTGATCTACCAAGAGACAGGAAAGCAAAAAAAAGTCCTTTTCATTCAGATATCAGCCAGGGGATTAAAAGTCTTGTGCCTACCCACTGTGAATAATTCTAACCCAATCTCAGCAGAGCCCAGGGAAAGATAAATAAGGAAGAGGAGAGGAAGCAGAGGATCCTGCGAAGAAGTTTAGAAAAGGTGACAAAAGGCATCAGAAGGTGAGCTGAGATTTCTTTTTGAAATGGCAGGAAAGTGACAAATCGCAAATGTGCTGGAAACACAGCTCCATTAGTTCCCCCACTCGCAAAACAGCTTGTTTTTCATGAAATGACTTACCAAATATTCTCATCACAATTAAGAATTAAATTTCAATTAACTATTGGAAAAATGTCCTTTAATACAATGTAGACACATGAAGATAATTTTATTGAGACTGATTAGCTTGTGGTGGAAATGCGAGGGAATTTAGTACTGATATTCATTTGTGCAGCTGCGATAATGTACGCGTTTTTTGTACGTTGATGATAACCCATCTTTCTCTTAGCATCTTCCCCTGTAAAGATGGATGGCAAGAGTCAGAATGACTAATCCTGCCTCTCTCACTCATTGCAAACCAGTGCAGTCCGTTATCTGCCGTAACCTTGTTGTGACAAGGATTGTCACTCAGAGATACACAGATCCTTCTGGATACAGTGCTTCAGACAGAGTCTGCTGAAATAAATGAGAAGAGTCTCAATGGCTTTGATTCAAGATAGTTTTATCAGTACTCTAGCCTTAAGGCTAAAGATATTTTCTACTATTTCTTTCTTTTGATGATATTAAGAACGTGGAAACAGAATAAGCAGACAATTTAATAAGAGTATGTTTTTAATACCAGTAATGCAGATGTTTCTCAAAATGGTGGGATAAGCTAAACATAGAGTGGAAAGATTAAAAGACTTAATGGTTTCCCATACATTATTGACTAATTGTTATACTTAGCTGGTAGGACATGAAAATCTGCAATTCTCTCAGGGAAGTTAGAAATTTAAAAAATAGCAAACCACCCCTGCTTCATTTGAATTGCTTATATTTAGAATTAATTGCCCCGTGATGCCTGGATGGCACACTATGTATCTGCATAATTTCTGTACAGAAAATAAAAAACAAGTATACTCATATCTACAGAACTGCTCATTTTTAAATTTTTTGTTAGTTGTCTTGTATGCTTTTTGGAAAGTCTATCCTTTTACTTACCTAAAATATCTGTATGCTTCCCACAATATGCTCATTCTTTACTAGAAGTCATCATTAAATGTTTTCTTCTCTGGATAAACACATTGTTAGGCGGCAGGCAGCTTAAAAATTACAGTGAAGGAACAAAATGAGGCTCTTTTAGGCAACCGACATTCCCCTGGCAGGTTCAGTATCAGATATATACTTTAAAATATTCCTTCTTTAGGTGAGGAAGACCTTTTGGGTGGTCTTTCTATTTGCAGTCTAGTCACAGTTTGACTACTCACTCTTGTGCTGTAAAGAGTCTCCATCACTTCTCATGTCACTCCATTCCAGTCGGATTGTTTTCTCTATGATTCTGTAGACACAGATTGTATACCTAGTGATGAGTAAGCAGAAATACAATTTTCAGGCATAGTTCTTTATTTCCTTTCACCTTTTGTAGACATAAGTATCAAAGTGAATGAAGGGAAGTTAAAAACCCGCCTGGATTAGTAGTATCTCATTTTGCTAAGATTCTTCAGGTCCTAATGATATGCTACTGCAGGTCCAGTGCTGAGGTATGCTGCTGGGTTGCTTCCAACTTTATTTAAATTTTCATATCATGATATTTGAAAAGATATTATTCTATTTTTCATGTAGGGTTCCCCCCCACCCCTTTTTTTTCTGGCAGGGAGGAGGCATCTGAGTATATGTATTTTTTCTGTATAAGATCCAGTTACACAGGGGATGGTACCTGTAAATTACAGTAAGTTGTAGCTCTCTTGTGGTGAACAAAACTCAGCAGCCAAGCAACCAAAAAATTCTCTAGCAACGCTCAAACAGTCTAAACCCTCTTCATTTGCAATCTCTGTGAGGAAAGATCTGTACCCATTTACCTACGCCTTCAGTGGGCATAGGGAAGGCATTTCATGGCTTCACTTCTCATGCCTGATACGCAAGCCCCAGCCAGGATTCAAAGCTTTGAAGGTTTAACGTGCCTTCTGTCTGAGACTCTTAAAATCTTCTCATTCACAGTCCACGTCTTTGAAGCTCCTCCACAGTTCTGTGGGATAGATTTATTCCTTGAAGAACAGCAATAATAACATTCCCAGTAAAATAAAAACTCAAAACAGTTTCATAGAGGTCATCAGACATCATTATCCCCCTTTTACATACTGTAAAATTATGGCATAGATATTAACGACTTGCCTAAGACCATAAAAAATTCAGAGGTTGACTTGAAATTAAGCCTGACTCTTCTCATTTCCAGGCATCTGCCCTTGGCAGTGAGCAGTTATCTACATTAATTCAAGTTTGGGTCGGGTTTTTTTATTGCTAACCTGAACAGTTGCATGGGTATGATGCAATGGTAAATTCCATGTATTTTAAAAAAACCTATTACAGTAAAGTTTACTGTTGTGCATGGAAAGAGTTATTAATTTAGAATCATCCATGCATTATACATGGATTGTAGAATAGTTTCATTTCCAATAAATGAGTGATAGATATTTAATGGAGCTGTTTTACATTAAACATAGCTTTGGGAAGTCTGATGAACAATTACTGCAGACTCCAAGGAATTTTGAGACAGAGAAAGAGGACAGGAGGAACAGATGCTGCATGTAGCTTCAAAAAGTTATTGAAATCAAATATAATTCTCATTGTGCAACAATGGTGAGGTTCACCACAGCAGAATAAAAAGCTTTTTCTGACTGGTTAACAGGCAAGATACATAAGTACCAAATATGCACATTAGTAGGGAAAAGTGCTGGATATTCCCTCAGATATTTGACCCACAGATTCTATAAAGTGCTTTATTTCAAGCAACTGAGAATTTTAAAGTATGTCATACTTCTTCCCTTTTTTTCCGTTGATAATTTAGACATTTATAGTCAAGATAAAAAAAAAAACCATTTTATATATCTGTAGTTACTCTTTCCTCATTTCATTCCTTTGGGCAGAACGCAGCTGTATTCTGCAAGCTACACTCACTCTTTAGTTTCTGACTTCAGCCCCCCAAAAATTGTAACAGAAGGCCAGAAAAGGTCAAGTTCCAAGTCATCAGACTTCATAGACCTGTGCAACAGTTTGGTTTTGTTTCTGTGTTTCAGATACAGGCTTGAACTTCAATTGATCTGAAATAAATCTCGAAGTCTGATAGCAATGACCTTTGACTTTAGTGTGGACTAATGGACTACTTGCTTCTGTTCTTGCCTTAAAATATGACACTTCTTCTGGCAGAAAAGTACAGACTGCTAATCAGCATTAGTTCTGTTGACACAAGCTCTAGGTCTAGACTAGTGCCAGTCTACCAGGCAAACAGCAGCACCAAAACTTTGACTTTCCCCTTTTGAACATTTGCTTCTTAGACAATCAAATAGAAAGCTGGTGATAAACTATTATTTATTATTATTTATTATATATTTTTTGGCCCTTGTCAAAATAGATGAGGCTCAAGGAAGGCCTTTACCTTCTTTGAGATCTTTTTAAAACAGAGGACTATATACACTAGTGAAAGTGTTTTTCATTTTGTTTGGTTAAGAGGAATAAGAAACATTCAGACTTCAAACACATTTCCAAGTTCATAAATTTTATTTGCTGCACTGGCAATAGTTTAAAATGAGTCTTATTCTTATGAGTATGACTTGCTGCTGTGTGGAAGGCTAAATTGTTACTGGAACGAAATAAATACCGCATGAATCTTTAAGTACAATTTCAAACATACTGTGGTGAGGTAAATAAATTTCATAAGTACCATGAAAGATTAGCCATAAAATCTTGTTAGGATACTATTTTCTACCCTTACAGAAAGCAACACAGTCAAGTGCAGTTAGCAGGGGACTTTATGGGAAATCTCAAGCTTCCAAAATGCAAAATAACCATTTGCATTCTGAGCAACGGGTGGAAAATGGGTGAAAATAATTTTACGTGTGATATTTACGTTAGGACAACAAGGTGGTCTCCAAGAACCACATAAACACAAATGCTTCCTGAGTTACAAACTGCACTGGGACACAGGCACAGATACAGAGCTCTCGACGGAAAGTGGCTTTAAGACAAATAACTAACCTAGCAAACTGAGAATTAAGAAATACGCATCATTGCATAGCTTATTGTTTTCTTCACTGCGGTGATGCCTTCAACGCTGCAACAACTTTTTTCCATGAGGAAAAAGGGGCAAATGCAAAAAGCTCACTAAGATTAGAAGTTAATATGCGAGAAGGCAAGTGCAAAAGCCAAAGCTGAATACTGAGCGCTACTGAGCGTAAATG
Organism: Phaethon lepturus; assembly: GCF_000687285.1. NCBI lineage: Eukaryota > Metazoa > Chordata > Aves > Phaethontiformes > Phaethontidae > Phaethon > Phaethon lepturus. Next base: position 5,622 of record NW_010511193.1, on the reverse strand, counting down.
AGTGTAACTATTTAAGTCTGGTCAGTTTTTCAGAGTGGGAAACCACCTAATCCACCTACCAGCATCCAATTCATGCGGGAGCTCATCATCCCCATGATATGAAGAAACTTGTCTGGTAGTTTGACATCTCACACCCCACAGACCCACCAGACTGCTTTAAATCTCAGGATTTAGAGGTGGTTTAGCACCAGGACTCTGTGACACATTCTCACATACCGTCTGTCTAATGCTGGTTCCTATCAGAGGTCACCTCACAGACCACTTACTAAGGTCTTGTAATAGATGCAGCCCCTCCATCACCTTCCACACTTCAGCTCTGAACACCTACAGATATTTTGGCCACAGCTGAACTTCCTCAGCAGAACACAAGGCAACAGAGACATAATCTCAAGCACAGTTGCTCTCTCTTCATAAGGTATGTCATAGTGAACAGGCTCTTGAAATGGAAAATTTGTCACTGTAGCTCATCCTTCCTGTAGCAGTTTCTGGAGGATATCTTCATTTGGGAAGACAGGCTTCCTCACCATGCTCCCCTCACCTTGAACAAGTACAGGGGAATCCCATGGCCTCTGTTCTTCCCATAATTTTCAGAACTCTGTCTCTGAGCTCCAGCTTATTCTCAGAAGTAGTTAATGAATTAAAGGAGATACACATTTGAATCTCACTGTTGGAGGAAGAAACCAGATCCATGTCAGTCGCTTCGTAGGCACTTGTACAACCCAAGATCTGGAAAAGGTGAGCAACAGTGATTCCACCGACCTTTGAAGGGGCAGGCAGATCCCCCTGCAAATGAGGGCTACGGGGACTTGCAGCCAGGCCGCACTGCACGACAGAGCAGCATGGGGTGTGGACAAGAGTGATCACCAGCTCCATGGCTTCTGCACAGCCATACAGCCTCTGCTTTGCTCCCTGTGTCGGGCACATTTCATCTGAAGGAGGAAGAAGCTTCAGCTCTGTGTTGAGAACGTGTGGGGAGTCAGCGGGAGGCAGGGCTGAGAGAGGTGGTGACTAAAAACCGTGGTAAATCTGAAGGAAAGGAAAGGCAAAGGGAAAGGGGGAAGGTTTGGCACTTCAGGTGCTTACAAAGTGTGGATGTGGGTTCTCGTGTGGGCTTTGAAATCAAAGATTGATCGATTGGTTGATGGATTTCAGAATGGATTTGTGCCAAGAATTCCTTGCAGGCAGCTCCTGTGCGCAGGTTTTTGGCATTCTCCTTTGAGGCATATAATTCCCACACAGACTTAATAGTGGCTTATGTATTCCCCTGAAAGGAGGAGGAGAGACAGGTGTCTAAAATATGATTCTGTTTTTCAGTTCTGTATTAGCTCTCTAAAATCCCAGCAGTCCATGTCTTACTTTCAAATTAAGGAATAAGCTCTGGCATCCCTCTGCATCGGTTTGCAAATTATAAATGCCAAATACTGCCGTGGTACTTGTATATCAGAAAGAATTATACGAACCATTATATTCTGTAATGTAAAGTTACTAAAACACTTTATTGAGCATCTGAATTTAATCTCTGTATGCTGTTTACTTTATTATCATTTTAATTTTACTACTTTCAGGATCATTAAGTAATAACAATTATAAATTAGATAAGGTAAGGCTGTTATGAGTCGTTGACTCAACTTGCAAAGAAGCATATAGCTGGCTCTAAATTTCAAGAAATGTAGAGAATGAGCTCTGAAACATGAACATCGGGAGAGATCTTGAGAGGTCCTTGAAAAACATCTTGGAGACATAAATATACAAGTCAAGCAAAGACTCTTGAGATCTGTAGACAGCATGAGCTCAGATGTTCTCATAATAGTCGCTCTCCTCATCAGACAGAGGTCTTTTGACATCCCACACCTGACAGCATGGACCACATGTGATATCACCATAACGGACTCCCTTAAACAATACAGTGAGATGAAAAGTAAGAAAATTTTGATGCAAAAATTATTTCTAGCTTCATCTTGGAGTTCTGCATTGTAGTCAAAGCTGTAACAGGGTGGGACAAAAAAGGTCCTTTGATGGCAGCAGGATAGTGATATGGCTATCCTAGAGGAGAGGCCGTAGATCCCAAGTGGCAGCTGAAAGGCGCCCAAGTAAGTGGAATGGAGAAGTGACTGTGAGAAAGCAAAGAATTTGCTTCAGGTGCCAAAGAATCAGTCAGTAGAAACAA
>NW_010511193.1:0-3424 GCF_000687285.1 Phaethon lepturus | reverse complement strand
TCTTTCCCAGTGACACAAAGACTTGACATCGCTATATGCGTGGGGCAGTAAACATCTTCAGAAGCCTTTTCAGAACATCCTCCCTTGTGCCTGCACACACTCCCACACGCTCACATGTAAAACACTGCCCTTACATTTTGTTTCAACCCCTCAAGTTCCCCTTCCCATGTTGTTACCCAAGCAGCAATAGGGGTAGGACAAAGACTACCATTTAACTGGAAGAGAAACTTCCACCCAGCTGCAGCCCAAAAATTCATTGAAGGGTTCTCGCTTTTGCAATTGTTCCCATTAGACCATTTTATTCTCCTTATCCCCATAGAACTACAAAAAGGAACAGTATTGTCATTTCTCCTAACATAAAGCCATTGCAAATACTACTGGAAACTGATACAGCAGAAAGATTATTCCCATGACAATAATTACATAAATATTACCAGAAAATATTGCCTCCTCATTTTGCAATGATGCTAAATAACAGCATCTTTCCTGAGGAGACCATGAAGACAAAGGAGGAGTACGATAACTAACTTCAGATATCTAAAGGACAACTGAAAGGAAGAAGAGAGTAATTAATCTACTCGCTATCTCCACAGAGGGTAGGAGAAGAAATAACGGGTTTAAACTGTGGCAAGGGAGACTTAGATTAGACATTTAGGAAAAACTACAAAGGCAAATGCAGAATAACATGAGAACAGAGTGCCTGGGGATGTTGTAGAGTTGCTGTCACTTGGGGTTTTTAAAAGTAAGAGACAAACATCTGTCAGGAATGACACAGGGTATGGCTGCTCCTGCTGTGGGGCATGGGGGATGGACCAGATGGCTTCCTGAAAGTCCAGTCAAGATGCAGCATTCAAGGCGCCTAAGTGGAGGGGAAAAAATGTGATGGATTTAAAATCTATTTCAAGGTATTTGAACGGAGGTTGGATGAAGTCTGTATTTGTTATTTTACTTTGGACTGTAAATGACCTCCAAATCATAACCAAAATCAATAGGCAAATATAATGTCTCCTGTCATCTACAAACAGGCTTTAAATTCAGCACATCTTTTGCAGGATTTTGATTTTAATACGGGTTTTCTGCATCTGAAGGAACAAAATAAAACTTTATAGTGTTAAATTCATGTGCTATACTAAGTGAATTCCTAACTTTAGAAACATTTCGCAGTCATGAGGGACAAAATGTGACATTTTCTTTGCTGAAGGCACTAGAGAGTATAGATAGTTCAGAAGTTTTCTTAAGTACTTCAGCTGTAGACTGCTGACCTGGTAGTTAACGTAGGTGGTTCACTGACCCATTTGAAATTACTTGACCATCTTATTCTTCAAATGTGCAGATGCAAGTGTTTCATTAACACCTGAATTGTTCCTTAGTGATGCATTAATCCAAGCACTTCCACCTAATGGTTGCAGCTACGCTTTCAGCAAGCTGATTCAGAAATCAGTTGCATAAATGCAAGTTTTTTCTCTAGATTTTTTTTGGCATTCTCTAACTGCAATATGTTAAAAAGAAAAATATGGGCTTTTATTATTGCATTAGATATGGAAAAAAACAAAGTAATGAATTTAAGTCATCCTTAAATTAGTTGGATAACCACATAATTGGTCATAGCACAAGGTGTATCTAAACGGAACATCCGTGATACATATATATCTCTTGGTACGGGCACAATAAGCTTTATCTTTGGCTTCGCTATACCCTGGCACAAAAACTGACCTAGAAAGCCTATCCGGAGACCGTTTCACACTCTGTTAGCTATGGTTTCACTCTAGTTACACCCTGTCCAGCCACCGCCTTTTAAGCTTTTGGGGTTTTTATCCCTTGGCACAGGGTTAGACCGCTGGGTTAGGAAGACAGAGGTGGTATGAGCACACTGTACTCTAGTGAAAACTGCTCAATCTGTGACCGCACAGGCAGCTTGCATGCGACCCAGAGCAGGCTCAGGGTGGCTGTAAACTGCAGTGAAGGCTGAGCCAGCCCCTGGCTGCTCTTTGGAAGTTCAAGATCACCTGTTCTCCACAAAAAAAGGAGTCCTTTTTTTGAGTAAGAAAATCTATATTTGGAGTATCAAAATACTTTTAAAGATGAGTAAAACTATTTAGTTTTGCGAAAGAGTTTTTAGCGATTTTGTTTAGATTATTTTAAAAAGCACATACATGCTATTGCGAAAAGAGCAAGTATTCTTCATTCTGTGAAATGTGATAATTTTGACTTCGAATGTGGTTTTGAATGTGCCTTTTAAGATAATTTTCTCTATTGTATATTTGGTGTCAAGACATGCTGCCGAAACAGTGTCACTTGGGTTTCCAGAGGGAGTGTGGGAGGCAGCAGCGATACGTTTTTCATGTTCGTACAGATGGCACATGACACCATCTTGGTCAAGAACAGAGCCCCAGGCCCACTCTGGGGACCTTGCTGATATCTTGAATCTCACACGGGGATGACAGCTGCGACGTGGCAGGCAGGATTTTATATCCTGACAGTTCCTGCTGGTTTTTGTTAAGGTCTGAATTGTACTCTCTGTGAGTAGACAAGACTTTTACACATGCAGATAGGCATTGATTCAAAATCGATGCAATAAGTACTAAATAATTTTATTTGCTATCTCCCTAAAAGCAAGATATTAGTCACATTTTTGCCCTTGGGCACCTGGGAATACACCATACAGCATTAACTGAGCAGTTGCACCTCTGGTTTTTTAAACACTCAGTACATAAAGATTCTCTTCAACTTCTCTGGTGTTTTATGAAAATTTCAAAAACATTGGTATTTGCCCATCTTGCATGCTTTGGAGAACTTCCATACGGCATGACTGACACTGTCTTTGGGATACAAAAAAGCTGCAAAACTCACAGAAAAGGTACATGAACTGCTACAGACCTTAGTCTTCTGTCTCTTTTCTTGGTTACAGGCATAAAGAAGAAAAGATTTTTCTTTCAAATTCAGATCCTGCTTTTGGTTTTTCCTTAACAAATATCTGAAAAGACCTTCATAGGCAATGCCAGACATGGTGTCTTAATTACAGCAGTAGAAAAAAAACTCGGAGGATCTCTAACCACCATGATGCAGTCTTTCTTTTGCCAAGAAAATAATGCTGAGACTAATGAAGATTATTCAGTTACACTAACTTCATCTGAGACTCAGGTTCTATTTTCCTCTATGAAGAGCAGTTAAAAAGGAAGAAACAAAGTAAGGAATAACAAGAAAGAAGAAAGAGGAAAGAAAAGAAAGAAGGGCAAAGAGAAAGAAAAAAGGCAAAGAGAGAAGAAAGAGAAAAACGGAGGGAGAAATGGAGGGATGAAGCCATGGAGGAAGGGAGAAAAGGTGGGAAGGAGGGGGAGAGAGAAGGGAGGAGGCGAAAGGAGGAAGAGAGAGAAGGGGAAGGGGAAGGGGAAAGAGGAAGGGGAAAGGGTGGGGGAGGGGAGAG
>NW_010511192.1:103734-133968 GCF_000687285.1 Phaethon lepturus | reverse complement strand
CAGACTTTTTAGCAGGGCCTGTTGCCACAGGCATATGATTTTAAATTAAATTAAATTAAATTTTTAATTTTAAATTAAAAGAGGGCAGATTTTGACTAGATATAAGGAAGAAATTTTTCACCATGAGGGTGGCAAAACCCTGGCCCAGGTTTCCCAGAGAGGTGGTAGATACCTCATCCCTGGAAACATCCCAGGTCAGGCTGGACGGGGCTCTGAGCAACCTGCTCTAGTTGCAGATGTCCCTGCTTATGGCAGAGGGGTTGGACTAGATGACCTTAAAAGTCCCTTCCAACCCAAAGTATTCTATGATTTTATGAAATTACATTTTATTTGCTTTTGTATTCCAGTATGTGGCTTGTCTGTGTATTCGTATAAGGGAATACATGGGCAAATGGTTCCTCACACTACAGGAGAATAGTTCCTGCAAAGAAGAACCTCAGTCATCTCTCATACTTGGAGTGGTTTTGTCCCACTGTGGACCAGCTAGCGCAGCAGGGATGTATCCTTCACCAGGAAGGATCTGATTACTTGGTGCACAATATTCCAGGGTTGGAAAAGAGAAATCTGTAGAGGAGAAATGACAGCTACAAAACCTTGGGCAACACAAAATGTTAAGGAAATCATTATTCATTTTCTCTTCCAATCAGACAAAGGCTACATCAAGTGAAACCAGCAAATGGCAGGTTGTTGTGGATGTTAAAACCTTAATGAGTTCAAGAAGTGACTAGAAAAAATCAGGGAATTCTGTATGGATACCACCTCTCTCTCCGCATTACCTGGAGCTGCAAGTATCTCAAGGCTGTTAAAATATTTTGAAATATCATATGCTTGCCCTGTGCCACTGGTGGAGAGGTGGCAGTGGTTTTTCTGTACCTCCGGTCTAGTCATTTGTGGTCAGTCTGTTTCTCAGTCCACCCTAAATTCAAGTGTGTCCAAAGGACAGGAAGTAGCCTAAAAGACATATCCATAAAAGCAGTTACAGCTAAGGAAATAGTACAGGTGTTTCCTTCCCTCCCAGAAACCCTGAAGCAGGCATGCCACACTCCTAAAATGGCCTGGGGCCTCTTGCACAACATCTGTCAATCTGACTCTTTGAAGCCAGTCTCTGGTGATCACTGACATAAAACTAAATCCATATCTGAGGCAACACATTGGATGCGGTACACACTGAATACACATAGCATATACAGATGCTCCATATTCCAAAAGCTTGGGTTTGGAGCAGCTGTCAGATGAAAATCGGAAGTCCTAATAAGAGACTTCAGTATCTCTGAAAAATGGCAATATAGATGTATGCATATCAGTATGTAGCCCAATTTTCAAAACCTACGCGGGGTGATGAAACAATAGTTATATCTAATATTAGTCTATACTTTATACAGCTTCCTTGTTCAAACATAAGATGTTTCTTACAAAGTTCTCCAGAAAAATAAAGATATAGGTTCACAAATAATTCAATGTGTCATCGAGCATTTTCCAGCTAGAAGAGAAGTGTTCAGTTGATGACCTTCCCTTGACATAGATTGAGTCGGCCTTCCTTCAGTCTCTTATCGGGCTTTCCTTTAGACTTCACACTATCTAGAAAAGATGTAATTAAGCTATTGACTCCTTCTGCTCATCTTGTTAAGATAGCTAGTCATGGCTTCCATTTCAAAAGAAAATCCCTGTCAAGAATAATAGACATTACAAACTCAAGCCTGAAGATGTAAGAACTTCAAAGCATTAAAGCATTTTGGTGCCATGCCAGAAAAGGCTACCAAATTTCAGAGACAGTCACCTGTACAGAGTAGCTCCAGTAGCAGCTGGAATCACACCACTGCTGAACATCAAACCACTTCAGCAGGCATGCGTGCAGGGCTGAGCATCCCTGTTGCCCGTACGTTCAAATGGCGCTCAGGGTGCTTCCAGATGTAGCCCTGTCAAGCATTTCTCTTTTGCTTGAGAGCTGTAAAGATCATAAAGTCCACAGTGCAGTTTCTTAGCCTTAAAATAAACCACACTGAGCTCTTCAGACAAGAAATTATTTCTGCCTCTTTTTTTCTGCTCCTGTGAATTTGCTGGTGTATTTCAGTATCTTTTCTTCTCTTCCTTTCACCCTCCTTTCCCAGATTTTGTCTGGACAGCTGTCTGCCATATCACTTCATGATGCTCCTGCTGTCAGATTTCTCCTTCTTTCATTATCCTTCCACCAAGGGAAAAAAGAATTTGCTGGTAAATCAGCAACGAACACCTTCCCCACTGAGTCAGTATGCGTGATAGGCACTTTTTGCAGACACTAAAAACAACAAGAGAATGCAGAATGCTTAATTATTTTCTGGTCAGACTAGGCTATTATCATTAATGATGATCTGGGTAATTAGTTCTTAGATGTTGTGTTTAAATTAGCAGTGAGCCCAATCTGCACAGCATTTGATCCCTCAAAACCCAAGCCAGGATTCTCAGTCAATGGAAGAGATCATGTAAAAAAAGCTGTTTTCATGAAATAAAATTCTGACCTGACCTGAATCTAGGATCAGAAAGTGAATTCTCCAAAGTTTGGAGGACTTTATTTTGGATTCATGGCTTTTCATTTGAACCAGATCACCCACTCTCTTCTAGTTTGCAACAGAAATTCCAAACGTATTTTCCTTGGAGACGTTCAGTGACATAAAAAGGGTAAGAAAAAAGCATTTTTCATTTGCACAGAAAAGCACCTGCATAGCAAATCCAAATGCCATGTTTAAAGTTCTCAGGTCAGCTCTGTCAGTCATATGCATGTGTAAGCAGGAATACAACTATTCAAGTGCTGGATTTGTTCTTTTTTGTTTCTGAAAACTGGACCCATCTTCTGAAAATGAAGATTAGGGTCCATTCCTTACAGTCAGCTCTCTTAGAAACATTAAGACATTTCCTTAGGTGGGCTGGACTTTGCATTTCCATATCCACTATATTCATGTTGATGTAGGGCCCTGTGTAAAGTTTCCTTTGTGCTACCAGCCCACAAGACATCCAGATCATGGTCCTGAGAGTTATTCCCAAGTTAGAGCCTCATCGAGAAAAAATGGCAGAAAAGAAACCAGTATCCAGCTGTCTTCTCTTGAATTCCTTGCTGTGTCTCAAGTAAACCGTAGCAAAACCACTGGAGAAGGTTTAGAGGTACATTACTGCTATTGCAAAAGCTAAGACCCCTCTCCAAAGTGAATGACCATTTGGCATGAAATTCAGAATATGTACTCATTTACTGGCAGTCTTTTCCTGGCTGTCATTTCTCCCGAGCCACACAAGTCTGCCAAGGGCTCATGAAACCTGAAAGATAATCACCTCCATTTCCTTACTCCAAGGGTAAACCATCTTCCAATCAATGAGTCTTAACAATAACTTGTGACTTCCATAACCACTGAAAATAGTGCAAAATCTCAGAAGAACTACATGCAAAAAAACCCACCCATAATATATATGGGGCCTCTGTCCCCCTGTTCATGGACCAAATGGGGATACGGACAGGAGATACGTGTGGGGGGCTGCAGGGGTTCACCAGGGACCACAGACCACATATGCCACTTGTACTGTGCTTGTAGAGGAGTTTTGCATTTGACTGTGCAACAACAACCTCTGGTGATTTAGTTTTGTAAAACTAAACCAGATCCCTATTAAAAGGTCTGTTCTGTGAGACGGGCCACCTACACTAGCGTTTGAGCTGCGCGTGTACTTGCCAAATTCCTGGTACCTCCTTTAAGCTCTTTCTCTCTTTCATCTCTGTTCTTTCTCTCTCTCCACTACCTCTCAGCCAGATTCTTGCTGTTTGCTCCCCTTTTTGTTTCTATTCCACATTCAGAAACTGAACAGCCACTAGGTTGAGATTTCCAAAGTGCCCAAACAGCACTGGACACATCTTTCCTAGAGATTTCAAAGAAATGCCTGTACCTCCCTCTGGTTGGTTTCTTTGAAAATCTCAAGGTAACTGATTCCTTTGCAGAGGTTTTCCCCCCCCCCCCCCCCCCCAGTGTGAGCATTTTCTCCTTTTGACAGAGAGAGACGAATTTTACAGGGATGTGTAAGTAACCCGTGTGAAGACAGGTACGGAAGGCACCCAACCATGTTAGAAGTGGGAAAGGTTGTAACTGCAAGAGAAAGTGGCCAAGAATAGGAACGAGTTAGGGACATCTTGACATCACCCACACTCATTCTGTCCCTTCTGACTAGGACTTATGCATCAGTTAATGAGTCTCAAATAACCATATTTATCAATGATGGCTCTTTTAACTCCAGAAGCCATTTCATGCTTTCAGAACCATTAACCACAGTTTTGACTAAAGGGACTCCTTCCTCATCATGTGTAAATGTGACATGAGTCACTCACGGTCAGGTTTACCAAGTCTCAGAGAAGAGTTGCACTCCTCACGTGTAAAGCAAGGTCTTCTGCACAAATCTCTTCTCAGTGTGCCAGCTTAGTGTTTAGCTTACTTCAACAATGAATGCTGTATGGAGACAGAGTGCATATGCAACAGCTCGCTGTGCTATCCCCTCCAGAAAAAAACAAAACAAAAAAATTTCAAAAAAATTCTCCTCTCAGACTACATTTCTCTGCATGTCCTTCTTGGTTTATTTTTGATTACACAGGACACACATATAAAAAGAAATTCCAGGGTCCTCCGCAGAAATCCTGGATATTATTCTGACAGTATTCCCTATTTCTAGTGTTCATTTTGCAGATGCAATTATTTCACTGTTCAAACACTGCTCCTCTGGATGTGACAGCTGTATTTAGCTATATTTTTTCAGCTTCATTGCCAAAATTTTCAGGAGAAAGCAAGGCTAAAAACAGTGTTGTCTTCTCCCCTCCCCCTGCTCAGAAAAAAACCCAGACATTTTTGTCTGTTTGGTAATTAATTGTTTTTTCCTGAATTATGAATTGGTTTTTCCTGAGTTACCTTTTGGAAGGAATTTTGTTAACGAACAACATTCACTAACTAGTAAACGGCCCTCTTAATATCAAAGACAGAGAAAGCTGAAGGAAACCACTGCTTCAGTCCTGCAATGTGTCAGAAGATTACACAGGAGTACAAACCAGGCTGGGACTCCTAAATAACTTCACTGCTTCTGGTTTAGTTCCTTTGCAACTGACCTTTGACGATTAAAAGGACTGGGATGTCAGCATTGCCAACGCATTCCTGGGGTTAGAGCTTGAAGCTCAGCTGAACCCAAATGGATATTTTCTGTTGCAGGTGGTGACACAGCCCTGTGTAGAGACCGTCTTCCATAGCGCTTATTATAATATCCCAGCCATAACACCAACAGTTTTAAATTGTGCTATGGAGAGAGGATGTTCCAGACTGATAGAGGTATTTCAAATCTGGAAATTAAGCTGCTAATTTCCCATTGAAAACAAATCAAAGTTTGGAGTGAAGTATTTTCTTTGGTCTGAGCTGAGCAGCTGCATTCGCATCACTGAGATCTCCCCCTCCCAAAACCTCCCAAACCATATGTCAGGAGTGCCTGAGCCCAGCCATACTGGGTCACACTGTCCCCAAGGTGAGACCCTACATGCCTTTGGGCCTACTGAATCCCAAGAGGACAAGGAAAGTTACGGTGGAGACCATCTCTTCAGTATCGTTCATATTTATTGCCAACGATGCAATCTGGCAGCACTGTAGGCTCACAGCATGCTGAGCTGTATCTACAGAGACATAGCCAGTAAATAGTTGGAAACTATATATTTATTCTGTTCTCATTGGATCACATCTGGAATACTGTGTCCAGCTCGGGGTTCCCCAATAAAAGAAAGATTTAATAAATACAGAGATGATTGTGGGGAGGAGAGTGTGGAAAACATACCCTACAAGAAGAGGTGGAGGGAACCAGGTGTGTTTAGCCTGGAGAAAAGATTTAGTGGGAAACTAATATCAGCTTTTCAGTATGTACAGGTTGGTTCTCAAGAAGACAAAGCAAGTGTCTTTACTGAGATACATAACAAGAGAATGATTATAAATTGAAAGAAAGGACATTCTAGCAACAGAAAATGTACAAGCCGGGAGCTGGGAGCTTGGGGAGGGTGTACAAGCCAGTGTAGGCTGTTGACTAGATACGGGTACCTCATTTATTCTTTGCATTAGGTTTACGTCCACCACTTATCATACACCCACACTCTGGCCCATTCAGAATGAATGTTTCTTTCCTGCCTTTCTAAAATGACACTTTCTGCCAAAATTTGGTTAAAATATTTTTAGATTTAAGAAATGAAAAAAAAAAAAGTAAAATAAGCGATTTTAAAAAATTAATTGGAGCAAATTCTTTAGCTGCAGTTTGACCTGCAGCTGCCCAAAAGCTAACAAAAAGCCCACACTGTGGATTATCATCATTTAGGAACATACACTTGCACATTTCTTCAAAGCAAAAGTTAAGTTCCTGTGCTATAGCAATGATCTAAACATTGCGAAATCCTTGGGACACGACTTCGTCACAGTCCTGCTGTAGGAAACTGGACAAGCGACTTATACTCAGGAACAGAAAGACTTTTTCAGGAGACCAGAGGCAGTGACTGTATCTCTGTTAGGATAGATTTCACTTCAGAGAGACAGGGTTTTCTGCAGTGTCTCAACAGAAACAAAACTCCTTTACCTCAATCCCATTCCTCTCGGCAGCCTAATTTATTGTCTGTTCAAACCATCCGCAGGAGTTCTCGCCTGTCTCAAAGGAGCTCTGTGAAATTTGATTCATTAAGCCATGTTAAGTACCATGAGACTCTCGCGTGGTAAAATTTTAGAAGTGCAGAGAGCACTGTCATCTAACAAGGGGCCCGCTCTGTCCAACAAATGTGTAATACACGCTGAAGAAACCCTTCCTGTCCGAACACTTCTGTATTTTTTTCCCCAAAGTGTTTCCTGTGCTCCCCAGCCCCGTATGCATTCAAACAACCCAGGTAACAGCCTTTGGGATGTTAAGAAGGGAAACTTTAACCAAAAACATCAGAATAAATCCTACTGCCAGCAAAGAAAGTCCTACGGAGAATAAGCAAAATGCTTGATGGGATTCAATAAAACTATGTATGAGTTTCTGAGAAATATAGCTGTTACCTATCTGACCCCATCTCTTATCAGGACTCTTGAATGGCCAGAAATATACTCAGAAAATGGATCCACATCTTTGATAGCTGTACCTAATTCACTGCTGCTTGTAGAAAGGTATTAGGAAGCCCTTTTCAGTGTTATAACTAGATTGGCAATTTCCTGCAACTATTTGTAATGTCCCTGATGTGCAGAGAAGTGGTTTAACCCCAGCTGGTAACTCAGCCCCACGCAGCCGCTCGCTCACTCCCCCACGGTGGGACGGGGGAGAGAATCGGAAGAGTAAAAGTGAGGAAACTCATGGTTTGAGATAAAGACAGTTTAATAGGGAAAGCAAAAGCCGCGCACGCAAGCAAAGCAACACTAGGAATCCATTCCCCACTCCCCATGGGCAGGCAGGGGTTCAGCCATCTCCAGGGAAGCAGGGCTGCATCACGCGTAATGGTTTCTTGGGAAGACAGATGACATCACTCCGAATGTTTCCCCCTTCCTTCTTTTTCCCCCAGCTTTATACACTGAGCATGATGCCATATGGTAGGGAATACCCCTTTGGCCTTTTTGGGTCAGCTGTCCCAGCTGTGTCCCCTCCCAGCTGCTTGTGCAGCCCCAGCCGGCTCGCTGGTGGGGTGGGGTGAGAAGCAGAAAAGGCCTTGGCTCAGTGTAAGCACTGCTCAGCAATAACGAAAACATCCCTCTATTATCAACAGTTTCCAGCACAGATCTGAAACATAGCCCCATACTAGCTACTACGAAGAAAATTAACTCTGTCCCAGACAAAACCAGCACAGAAGTAGAAGTGCCGTGAGAGGGACATCAGTCTCCTCCGTCACTGCCCCGGCCACTCCGTCTGCAGGATCTTGCTGGTGCAGCCTGTCCTGACATACGGACATGGCTCACACTGGCATTTCTGCCGAGCTCACATTGGGCAGAATCCCTCGCGTTATGAATCACCTGCACCCTGGCAGCTGGGTGAGAGCCAGGTTTGCTTGGGAAGCGGAGGCTTTAGCGCAGGACAGTGGCTACACCAATAAACCCAGCCGTGTGAGCGCAGATAAAGGTTTCCCGTCACGCTGGAAGCTGACTGTATCGACACGCTTTGTTCACAGCAGGCTGTGCGAAGCAGTTGTTTTAGGTTGCAGATACAGAACATCCAGCCTTATTTTCAAAGGTGTTAAGCATCTGCAAAACCCACTGGTTTCGACAGCAAAAAAAACAGGCTACTACTGCTACTTAAGTGCCAACATATGGATTTCAGGCTCTAATTGCATGCACCATGGCTTGATTAAATTGCTGCCTGGAGCTTTGCCAAAATAGATTATTTCACGGAGCAAAAGCTGGATCTACACAGCAGTTTTGAAGCAGTAGCACACATCCCAAGGCAGCATGGAGCTACGGTGCAGGTATGCCTCAGGTGGGTCCGTCTCAGTGCACATAACTCTGGTTCACATTGCACTGTCCTTTACTACACTGAGCTGCTGCAGAATAGACACAGCCTTAGATAACAGCTCCTCCCCAGAACCTGTTACCTGTGCCTTTATCTTGTTGCTCATTTCATCAGGATCTCATTTTCAGAATCAGATGTTCAGATCAGCATGGAAATGGCTGGAAAAAAGGACTGTTCTGAAACCAGCTGCATCAGCTAAGAGCCTGAGACCTGAGCTCTTTTGAAAAATTAGTCCCTAAAATCAAGATGTTACAATATTGCAGAAAATCCCCAACTTCAGATTTTCCAGAAGAGTGTCCTGATCTGAATTAATAACAGCTACAACTTCACTGAGCTCCACGATCAGTCGCAGCTCTCAGGGACGATCAGGTCACTATCCTCTACGATTAATCAGGCTTTCTTATATATTTTAATTTTTGGTCTATGAAAAACCTGCCATCTGGAGAGCTTTGCCGTGAAGAGCATTGCAGCAAACAGCCTTGCCACAGGGATGCTTTCCTCCCGCCATGGCACAAGCAGCAGCATTACAGGCAGTTTGCAGTGTCCCTAGAAGTGCGGTGACCTCCAGGGCTCAGGGTCCCCTTGTGAAATGAGGGTGTAGCTCTGTTTCCCTGCGTACGGATACTTTGGCTGCTTACACCAAAAGAAATAAAAAACAATTGAAAAGCTGTTATATTTGTTCTTAGCATCTTTCTGTGAGGTGAAGGCTTGACTACATACTGAATCGCAGTGCTTTAGCTAGAAAATGGACTTCTTTTTTAGCCAGTTTCAGGAGGAAAATGCAGAATGATATGCGTGCATGTGCTTATTATGGTTTAGCTCAAATAAAATAATTCCTGCTAGAATAAACTGAGACAAGAATAACAGTTCCAGCCCACACGGTTCTGCAAGAAATGTTCCAGAATAACCACACCAAGGACATTCTTAATACCAAATCAAAGTGCTCTTTTTGAGTGACGACATGTGAACCAAACCATGTGGATATGTGGGCAAGTAATCAAAACTTACAAAGCCACAGAGGCTTAACAATGCTCAGAGCATCCGCTGCACCTTGGTGACAAAACAAGCCTCTTAGCCCACCCCGTTACTTTAAAGCTGTTCTTTTAAATCACCACAATGGAAATTAAATCCCACATTTCCGGCATAAGGCAGCGTAATGCATGTTACTACCTAGCAGGATGGTTAAGGACACATCAGCTGTTTCTTGAGGGACGGTCACTCGTCCAGCCACAGCACTTTCTCGCCACGTGCCTCTACCCATCGGCAAAAGTGCAGGGCTTAGCCAAAGCTCCCTGTCAAGACTCCTTCCAGTGTAGAAAAGGTTTTATTTTGGTTTAAATGAAAATAAAGCATTTTGGTTTATTTTATGAAGACATGCCTGGGCTCCCCAGATACAGGCAGTTAGAGACCTGAGGTGCCAGAGCATCCCACCTCCTCTTCCCCAGTGCTGCAGAAGGACAAGAATCTCCTCACGTTCCCTCTTTCAGACAGCACAGGGCTGTGAAAGGCACTGCATGTGTCCAGTTGGGCAGCAGAGTCTGGCCCAGACAAGAGATTACACCAGTTTACAGTGGGACACGAACCACAGCAAGACACCGGTCCAGTGTCTGCATTAAAGAAAAGACAGAATCTGAATCTATAAAATATGAAGAGATATGGGTTGCCAAAAAGCAACAAAACTCTTTTGTGTGATTTTTTACCAGACTGCCTATTTTGCTACTGACGTCTAAGTCTTTAAAATTTGCCTTGCTCTGCAACATTTTATTTTTTTCCAAAACAGTCCCTTGCCTTTGAATTCTCACAGACATAGTCTGTGGTCAGAGAAACATTTGGGGAAAATGTTAAAAAATAATTATTGGACAATTTTTAATGAGTTTCCCTTAGGAATCTCAAGTACACTATTGCTTTTCAGATGGTTTTGTCAGGCTGTACTCCAAGGTCAGCTTCAAATTTAATTTACTGGACACAACTTCCATGCACCAAGAGCAGAACTCCAAAGTCTTCCCTTTGTCATTTAAGAAGCAATCACATGAAAAAAATGCCATAACCTTTCTTCATTTATTTCCAGATATTATCAGGAGCTATATCTGTATGAGAGCAAAAGAGTAGATTTGGGAATATTTAAGCAAAGGACATAGTAATGTATAAAAAAGAAAACTACAAAAACCAGGACTTTGGACAACATAAATCACACAGGAAGGGCAACGAGAGATTATTAAAATTTTTTATTATTTATGAAAAGCTGTAGGTCAACACAACATTGTACAGCACTTGAGGAGTACTAACATGCAACAAATACACCATCTCAGGAGGACTGCAGTCAGAACAGCTCAGAAAAAAGAGTTTAAAACAGTAAAAAATAGGAGAAGTGGGGACTTAGAACTTGAATAAGTGGGGTCAGAAAGTTCTCTGAAAGGCCTGCGCACGTATATCTGTAATATTTACATAAAATAAAAATTTATGTCTTATTAGTGTATTTGATTATCAAATACAATGAGTCTGGGAGCAGATGAATCACACTGTGAACAGCAAAGGCACGCAAATCCCCAGATCTTAGTACGGAGCATGGGCCGAGACTGAAGTATATTGACCATTTGTGTCAAATTCTCTGTTGGTTTAAACAGATTCAGTTTGACAGAAATAAAAGGTTCGTTACAGTCCCAGTAGGTCCCTGGGAATTAACGGCAGCAGGACAGCTATTCTGCATACTGCTCTCACTGGAGTATGTTATCTACACCCTTAGTCCGTGTTTGCCAGAACACCTCTTATTAAAAACCACTGTTTATACCTTTCCCTAGATTCTGCTGTTCGGTTCTATAAATACCACCCTTTAAAGACCTGTGGTCTCCCCCTTCTCTCTAGGTGGCAAATCTGCTCAGACTCTTCCAGATCCCCCAGATAAGCTATGCCTCCACCAGCGCCAAGCTGAGCGACAAATCCCGCTACGACTATTTCGCGCGGACGGTGCCCCCTGACTTCTACCAAGCGAAAGCCATGGCTGAAATTTTACGGTACTTCAACTGGACTTATGTGTCAACGGTTGCTTCAGAAGGAGACTACGGGGAGACGGGGATCGAAGCCTTCGAGCAGGAAGCTCGCCTCCGCAACATCTGCATCGCCACCTCCGAGAAAGTGGGCCGGTCCAACATCAGGAAGTCCTACGATGGCGTGATCAGGGAGCTGCTTCAGAAACCCAACGCCAGAGTGGTGGTGCTCTTCATGCGAGGCGATGACTCTCGGGAGCTCATTGCAGCTGCCAACCGCTTCAACGTTTCCTTTACCTGGATTGCCAGTGACGGATGGGGAGCGCAAGAGAGCATTGTCAAGGGCAATGAGCACATAGCTTCTGGGGCAATAACCCTGGAACTTGCTTCCCATCCAGTTAAAGAGTTTGACAGGTATTTCCAAAGCCTCAGCCCTTACAATAACAGACGCAACCCCTGGTTCAAGGACTTCTGGGAGCAAAAATTCCAGTGTAATCTCCAAAACCGAAAACCACATAAAAAGGCTTGTGACAAACACTTCACCATCAACAGTTCTAACTACGAGCAAGAATCCAAGATCATGTTTGTTGTGAATGCCGTGTATGCAATGGCCCATGCCTTGCATAAAATGCAGCGGACTCTGTGTCCAAACACCACCAAACTCTGTGATGCCATGAAGCATCTGGATGGCAGGAAGCTGTACAAAGATTATCTCCTGAAAGTAAACTTTACAGGTAATAACTTCTCTTTTGTTACATACAGAATGTCACTGTAATTAATGAAATGTTCATTGGTCACAGTTAGAGCCAAATGAATGCCCACCTATTACCAAGGTTCAGGCCAGTGTTGTACCCTGGCAAGGCCACTCCTGTCACAGGAAGGGAGAAAGAGGAAGAGGAACACGTAGCATGGTGAGAACCTTAAAAAAAAGAAGCTTAATGCTCCTGTTTCCAGTAGAAGGAAGAGGTGGAGGTGGCAACAGCTGGTGTTGGAAATGTTATCTACTTCCACGCACCAACTTCCATTTTATTCAGAGCCAGTTTGGCTTTGGCTGGGCATGTCTGGAGACCAATGGTCATTTGACCATCTGTTACACTAGGCAATCGCTTCCTATGACTATGCCAAGACTTGGCCTTCTCTTCTTTGTTTTTTAATGAATTTACATAATAGCTGGACCCTGGTCAATGGCTAATGTCCTTGCAATAGTAAAGCAATAATTCTTGCCATAGAACCATATCAGTATAAAAAATTTAAATATGTGGTATAGTGCCATTACCTATGTTACAGATCTTTAAGCTTGATGACAAAGTATGAAAAGCTAGATTAAATATATGCAGGAGGTTTGTGGAGAAAGAGTGGATGATCTAGCAATGATATAAGCAAAAATCATGGGGACTGGCTGCACAACACATGACATCTCTGCTTTTGCCATCACATATGGCTGAGCTTAGGTTTGTTATTGATACTGCACCATAGCAAGGCTAAATAGATCTGCAGGGGAAACAAGTGTAGAGCATCAAATCCTTTTGCTGTTACATGTCTAAATTCTTTCTGAAGCATCTATGTTGAGCATGCATTTCTATGTATTATTAAACTGATATTCTCAGCTGACAGAGTTGATAGTAAGGAAACATCATGCTGTGCTTTATATGAGAACTAGCTCCAAGAGGAATTGAAGGATAAATACGTGTATGATACCACATGCTCAGTCCCAAGAGACCCTCAGTAATGGTACAACATTAGTAACACTGGGAACTATGTGAAGCTGTCAGATTGGAGCTTGAACTTTTCCCTCCTTCAGAGTTCTCAGCATTTGATTCAGACTGTATCTAGATACTACCAGTTACAACCCGAGAGCTTCTATCACCCCCAGTGTGGTATGGCTGGTGTAAGCAAGTACCCCACTTTCTTGGGTACATGCAGACATACCTCCCAGTACACGCTGCAGAGCTCCTTAGGACCCCAGGTCTTCCAGCACGCTGCTGGCTGGCTTGTTTAGAGCACTTCAGGGCTTCCTGCAGCCCACACACCTGGATTTCTTTACCATGGAAATCAGGGTGGGGCAGATGGGACTGGTCATGTCCTACATCCTAGCTCATCCCCCAGGAGGTGATTCAGGAGGACCCAGGAGACTGGGCATGGTCTGGTAATATAGATTTGGTCACAAAGAAAAAATGCTGCTCTCAGTGAGAGCAGCTGGAAGTTGGGATGCTTCAAAACCTTCACCTGAGTGTTGCATGCAATGCAGCTGAAACAACACGCCTGGCCTGAGCAACACGATGCTTGTGCACATCATGCTTCTGGTCTCCTCCTAAAGACTGCTGCACCAGTAAGTATAGTCATATACCATGACATATACGGATGCATAGGCAATGTACATATAGCGTATGTCATGCTGTAATTGCATTTGATTTATTTATTAATTTCATGTGTTGCAGACAACAGCACGAGACACAATGAACCAACCTTTTAGGCTTTAAACCTATGGAAAATAAGAACCATAATTTCTCCTCCCCCTCCACACAGTACTTTATACACAGAAACTATTTTCCCATTTGCCTACACTTATCCTGAAATACATGAATGTCTTGAAATTGTTAAATCAAAAGGTTTTAGGAGCACAGCACTTCCCAGAAGCTGGGTGCTGGCAGACTGATCACAAGGGATGGCAGTGGTGTGCAACGTGCTTCTGCCCCTGCCAGGGAGACACGGCAGGACAGTAACAGCCCACCCAGGTGAGTAGGCAGTTCAGTAATAAGCTTCAAACATTTTGAAACTTGTTCTGACACTCCAGGTATTTTTATGGGCTCAAATGCACACACTTTTAAGAGAGAGGCCAGCTTTAGTCTGTCACTAGGCAATCTTGGTTCCAGTACATGATTCCTGATAATTTTTCTGTTGAGCAGAGATTTTTTAAGAACTTAAGCATTTTTCCACTCAGCATTTAGAGATAAAGTCAAACTCACCACAATTTTCTTTGACCAACCTCCAGGAAAATTTTCATTTGAATACAGCCAGAAAAATTAATTTTCATTTTGATTGGAATATCTTTTATACATTTTATGAATTGGAAGTTGAAGTTGTTCAAGCTGAAAAAAAATAAGTTCAAAACCTGTCATTTTGCAATTTTGAAAACAGAAGTCTCTTCTTTTAATCAAACTAATTTGTTTTAATATAAACATGGCAATCTTTGAAACTCTGAAAAACTTTAGTTTCAGTTAGTTTTCATTTCCAATTTAAAGCATTAAAAAACCTGTCGAGTTCGTATCCAGTGGCTTTGTTCCATGTATATTATTCCTAGCTTACAGCATGATTTGCTCATCGCCTGTTTCTTTGTTATCAGTTCTCCCATTATAATGTGAATGCATGTTTTAATGTCAGTGATTTTTGAAAGCAGATGAGTTGATTTTTATGTAGTGAGAGAATCAGCAAATCTCCCATGCCTTCTCCCCTTCAGAAATGTGTGAAATTTTAATACATACAAATCTTGTCACTGATTTCCAAGGGACCAAGAATTCACTTTTGCTCTTTTCTGGTTGAAGAAAGTCTCTGGGTGTGTTGTTAATACAATTTCAGGACCCTGCAGCACCTCACAGTTGATCAGTGATGCTCTCCTAGTTCCAGCTCCAAATCTGAGAATTTATCCCCAGTGCAGAGAGAGGATGGCATGGAAGCTACCAGCCCATCAGGTACACTGCAACCAAGCCAGACTGGGAATTTTCTTACTTCTTTAGGCAGTGATGCACAACCACCAAAAGGAATCAGGCAAGAAGCAGAACACCAGCAATAACCATGTTCGCACACACAAACAGCGATTTAAGCAACGCCGCCTCTGCTGAACGGCAGAGGTACAGATAGATGAGTCCTGCATGCATAAACCTGCAACTTGCCATGAAAATAACCCTAAAAATGGCCCTGAATGTATTCTCCCAGCTTCCAGGAACATTTCAAACACACCAGTCTGAATAAATGATAGGATGTATTTATATGACTGGTGTGGGACTGTGCAATTTCAGACATTTACCCTACACACTTGAATTAGTTTTGGATAGTCTCTGATTACAGTTAGTGGAGGGGATCAGCACTTACAGGCTGCCGTTCAGCCCACGTGAGGTAGCCCACGTGAGATATGATTTGCCCCTATATCTCTTGCTATTGACTACAGGTGGAGCATACAGCAGCTGAGATTTTCACGTGCGATTTAGCTGAAAGCCTGAAGTGAGATGCTCAGGTACAGCAATAATGGGATCTGCAGGGAAATATTCAGGGACCAGGTAACAGCAGGGGTGGGGTAGAGGACTGTCAGGATTTGTGCACTCTCGTGCTGCCACTGTTACTGATATGCTGTGTGACAGGTATTTCATTAATCTCTCTGGGGTCCTACTTATTTCTCCTTTTTCATTAAATTGAAATAGAACTGCAGTGTGGCATGAAGGCAGGGTGCAATTTCATTCTTTATTGTCTGTGAGATACACCGAGCACAGCGTAAGAAGTGTGTAACAAATGTCGTGATATCCTGAATCTCTTCAAGGGAGAAAAGAGACACCTATGCCTGATTCCCACTTCCAGCAGCAGGATCTGAGAACGCAAAGCCCAGCCCCTAGATAAACACACCGACTCCATGGCAGTGCTTGTTTGGCCTTTCAAAGAGATATAGGCTGGTTCATCTTCTTGATCTTCTCAACCTCTGCATTCCCTCCTGAGGGCACAATTGCAGCACTTGATGTTCTGAATCGTGATGCTCTTCTGCTGATAAAGAGATGCTTGTTCAAGAGGCTGTTTTAGCTTGAATTAGCAGAACGACAAAGAAGTGCTGAACAAAAGTAAAGGGCTCCATGGGAGAGAGCACAGAGTAAACTCAACTTCTCCCCAGCACCCAGCCATTGCTTGGTTGAGGGCAGCGTGTGGAGGGGACTCTCGGGAGGGCTGTGAATCCAGGGATGAACCCCAACACAAGGCAGAACTCCACATATCCAGAAGCCTCCCTCCTTCAGAGGGTTGGAGGGGCCAGTGCAGCCACCAGCTCTGCTAACTCTTTTAGCTCCTTTAAGCCACCAGGATGACACAGAAAAGTGGTGTTACCATTGCCCAGAGCACTATTGCAAACCTCACAATATTTGACAGGTGCCAGGACAGTGACTGTTAGCTCAGACAGTGTGAAAAGGGTGTCCACCATTGGGGATAAAGCGGCAAGGTCCTGCACAGCCCTGCCCCATATGTTGCTACCTGGTGTAGCTGCTTCTCTGGGGCATTGGGCTCCAGGTTGGCCAGGGATGAGGAGGGCAGCAATGACATTCAAGGACCAGCATTGTCTCCATCTGGCCCAGGGGTGCCAAGGTGGTTCTGCAGGATGACAGCCTTGTCACCCAAGGGCATGGGACTGGTTTCCAGCTTTTCCCACTGCCCAGTTAGCAGGGCTGATGGTATTGCAGGACTAACCCTGCTGTGAGTCTGGCATGGGAGCCTATGGGCAGAGGGAGGTTGGATTTAGGGGTGTATGCATGTCCACCTGTCTTCTGCAGCTTCCTGAATCTCCACAGCAAATGGTAGGAAGAATTGGGCTAAAATTGTAACTCTGGAAAATAGATCATTAAAAATTTTAAGCAACACATGTTTATAGTACTCAGTGTCTTTTCCTACTGCTTTCTTCCTCCACAGCTACAAGAATCACTGTCATGTCCCTCTTTGTATTATGTTCAGAAATCCAGCTCTTCTACAGCAAAGCCTACATCATCAAACCTAGCTTTTACTGGGCAAAATCCTCTCCTGTAGCTAACCAGAATGACTACTCAAAATGGGAAAAGGCTTGTAAGTCAGATCTGATTTGTCCCCTTTCATCTAATGGGCTTTATGACAAAACATTTATTCCTGCCTGGTCCTAAGTTTCTGCGTGGTTTATTTTCTTTCTTTTCTTCCTCTCCACTCTGCCCCAGTCAACACTTAAATAATATGAAGCAGAAACACAAACTCTCCTTCTTGTTTACTCTTGAACACTGGTGACCTCTGTGGTGGGAACATACTTTCATGGACCGTTTCCATCATAACTGTTGCATCCAAGTAGGAAAGAGCTTGAAAGTCATGGTCTGCAACAAGCAGATGTCATCTCACTTCTGAGCACAGCAGCATGGCATGGTCCCTGCTCTGGGGTTCAGCCATAAATATTTCTTGTCAAAAGTCCACTTCAAAGCTCAGTGTCCTGCCAGGCTTGCATGGAGCACAGACCAGCAAATGATGCCTCTGCTATCACAAGCAGATTACAGATGACAGAAACTTCAAAGGCCAGGTATACATTGACAGCAGGGAGTGTCTGTCAGTAGATGTGCAGGCTAAGGCTGGAGCTCACATCCCAGGCTCTGCAGCAGATGGCCCTGCTACTCCGTCATCTCACCCAATGAGCTCCTGTTCATCAGGTCAGATCCCCTTCGCCTCCAGCACTCAAACAGTCAGCTGTAAGGTCCTTCTGGCCTTCCTTGTGATGCCTATTTGTAAAATAAACCAGAGCACTGCTTTCAGCTGGAGGTAAAACTTCCATGGGGAGAAGGCATCTGATACCTTGTTAATCATAAGAGTTTTAAAAGTGTAATCCATGATGGATTTGTAGCCAATAAAACCAAGAAAATACAGAGCAAATTCCTTAAGATATTAATTAAAAATAGACATGAAAAAGATGTCTAGGATTTATAGGAAAAATTACTGGTTTTCTCTTAGGACCACATATATGTCATACCATTTAAAATCTTGAAATCAGCTAAGGGACAGTCTCTGAAAGCACACTTGAGACTTGCTATCTCAGAGCAGAGAGGAACTGTTGAACCCGCACAGTATTTTCCCATATTTTTCTCTATATTAAAGTTGCATTGGTATACACACACAGAGCTGTAGTGAGATTTTGACAGCCTGGTTTTCCTAATGACCCCGGTTTACTTTCTCCTTCCTCCAGCCTCTTTGCAGACCTAGCTGCTGATGAGGATCTGCAGTTCCTCTCCTTTGGGCAAATTTACCCCTCCAAGAGGTTCATGGGCACAAATCTCTGCTTAGCCCTTCCTGAAGCTTTTAATATGTGTGTACATTCATAAACATATGTACTTTGTTATATGCATATATAACAATTATATATAATATAATATACATGCATATTTTCATACACATATATTTAATTGTGTATGATACAGGTTCATAATATATAGAATCATAAAGCTAAAGAATAAATCAGGTTGAAAGGGCCCTCAGGAGGTCTCTAGTCCAACCTCCTGCTGGAAGCATGGTCAGCTGTGAGATCAGACCAAGTTGTTCATTGCTTTATAGATGTAAATTGGCTGAAATTAAAATACTATGGAACCTTTCCGTCCTCTATTTTAGGTTTAAGATATCATTATGGCAAACAATCTGACCTGCACCCTGGGTGCATTGTGTGCCACACACTGCACTATCTAAACTGCATACTTGGGTTGCCAGCAGGACACAGACATTGTCATCTCTAGGGCACAACTTCCAAATAAAATTTTCATTAAAACGTCTCTTGCCGTGATGGCAGGTCAGTGACCTACCTTTTAACGGTGTCTGTTTTCTAGCCAGAGACTGTCATAAAGTGCTTCCTTTTCGTTCTTTCATTTGGTACTAATTAACAGTAATTGGCCTGAGTGAACTGGACCAGAGACTGAATCGTGTTCATACCTCTTGAGATAAGCTCCACCAGCAGAGGCCAAGGTATGCTGGACCATTGCTTGCCGGCTGACTGGGGTTCAAGTTTTTCTGCCTGCTGCCACCACGGCCACCACTGCCAGCTGCCACCACTCTTCTGCCTGACCTGGGCACTGAGGTCCCGTAGATGAAAAGATGGGAAATGAAGCATTAGCAGGACACAGAGAAACAACAATTTTTCTTTATAGTCCCCAGGAAGACTCTGGAAGTAAATGCCTTTGGTTTTTACCCAGCTGGGTGACATTCCTGGAAAGTCTGCAGAAACCACAGGCCAGCAATGGCCCTAAACTTGTAGCAGCAAACTTAGGTCAAGGTGCTTTGACATCCCTAAAACAGCAAATAGCTCTCCATCTCAGTTTCCTCTACTTGAATATTTGTACAACCCACCACTTCAGCTGAACAATGAAAAACTGAATAAAAAGTTATGCAGCTTGTGCCTTGTATGTCACTTACAGTCAGCTGCTTTCAGCCTATTAATAATGTGGCCTTTAGGCATCTTCTAAATCTCTAGATTGCACAGAGCCTATGCGGGTGTGTAAATGAGGATGAAATTAGACACTCTGTGTTTATGGAGAAACATATGACTGAAAAACTGAGCAATGATTTTCTTTCAGATCACATATTTGAGAGACAGAAGGCTCAGTAACTTAATTTCTCTAAATCACAGATTTTTGTGTTTGCCTGCTGCTTGTTTTATAAAGGTTATTATTTCTTGTTTAGTTTCACTGGCAAATGTCATGTGAATTCCAATCACCAAGGGTCTGTACAGTCAAAGTGCTGGGAGGAGCAGGAAGACTTGTACAGCTTTTTCATCCCCCAACCGTGCACGCTCACTTTTCCAATCCCACTGGTCTCTACAACAGGGGGACAACTCAGGACATACCATGGGATGATATTACTATTCTTCATGCAGATTTACCTGTGCAAGACATCCGCACACAGCTGAAAAGATGTCAGGTCTGCTGCTTTATCCTTGTGACCTGGAAAAACAAGATATGTGAGAAAAGAGTTTGGTTCAGGATTCCTACCCCTTACATTTTAGCATCTAAACTGGCTCTGAAAAGCCAATGGGAGAACCAGATTCTGCTCTATTACCTCCTATGGAAGAGCGCTTAATACTTCCAAAAGCAATCTCAGTTAGTCTCACTCGGATGATGAGATTTGTTGGCAGCTAATAATTACACTAGAAAGGCAGAACTGAAAGCATAATCTGTATAAAAGTATCTTTTCTCCTGAAATAACCTTAATATCATTACATTCCTGGAAGACACATTTGCTTCACCCAGTAGATCACAGTGCAAAGATATTTGCAGGCTACCATTGACTAAATGGGAGCTGGTACCAAACCAATATAGCTGCATTAATGGGCACCAACCTTCAGCCCAAGCTGGTGCTGTAATCTAGACACGGATCTTGCTCTGAATCCTAAATCACTTCCACATAACATATTTCCAGGCAAATCTGCCACAAGCTGACTGCTCTACTTGTACTTGTTAAACTGCAGCCCAGATGAGCATGTGAATTTATTTCAGCTTTCTGCAAAGCTTGAACTATTCCCTCCCAGCTTGTCTCTGCCTGTTTCTGACACTCAGTGCAGAAAGAACCAGCTCAGTGACAGGCATTTTTCTCTCTCTCAAAGGGAGAAAGGATCTCAACCCAACTTCAAAACATCCCTTGTGTAAATTTTTGCACCAACACACATTTTTCCCTAATACTCACAACCTCTGTGTAAATGGTCTCATGAATCAAAAGAAGTACTTACGGCCGAAGTTTCAAACCAATGACTGAAGGGTTTGCAGATCCTATCACAAATCTACCTTTCTTATTCATGCAAGTGTTTGTGAGTATTTTTATCAAAAAAACTACTCAGGCCAGAACCTCCTAAAAGTGAATTCAAAAAGCATCCAGATCTGCACTTCAGTGGGACAGAAACTCCTTTTACTTATGAGTACGCTTCACAAACCGACCTTCTACACAGTTCCCATCAACCGCAAACTGGATGGACCTGGCATACAGATGTGTTAAAGGGTGATGTTCAGTTCCTCATCTGTTAGAGACGTGTTTCTAAACACCTTTAAAGCATCTCATACAACGTCTGCTTTGGCTTCACTGCAATATTTATGGCTATTTTGCGAGCAGGTACAGAATATAATGTAAAGAGATGTTTTGTTGCTGTTATCCGGGTGAGTCATTTCCTTTTGTTTCCTTCTTCCTGCCATGAGAGTGTGTTTTGTCTGTGGATTTAACCAGTGAACACAAAGAATACTGAAATTCTTCAAGGAAGGGGGAACAACATACATATCCATGCACAGGGGTATCAGAAGCAGAGAAGCTTCACAAATCCTAGCTGTAGCAGGCTCAGGCAGAGGAGTGATCCTTTGACTTGCTTTCTCACCCCTTGCTCCAGCTATGGAGCAGTTCAGTCAACATCACCTGTTCATTATTGGGATGCAATATTGAGCTGAACATTCCTGCTCAGCTCTAAGCCAGAAATGACAATATCTCCAAATATAAGTCCTTAAATCTGAGGCATGTAAATCATAAAATAATTACCAAGATCGTTAAGTTGGCTTGTAGGATCTCCACATCAAAACTCACTGTCTTCTCAGCGCGTAAGAAGAACACCACGGAGCACATCACACATGGTGATGGGAATGGTGGTTGCAAACACCCAGTAAATAGAAAGCAGAGGTTAAAGGACCTCACACTCTGAAGGCCTGTGCCCCACTCAGTCTTGCATCCACTTTTCATCTCCTACAGCTTTGCTTTTCTTGTTACAAGCCCATCTTTCTACTTGCCACTACATCAATCATCTCATCCCTTCTTTCTAGTGGCATATATACATCTGGAACTTTTCCTACAGAAGGAATTCAAAAGTACTTCTGAAGGCTGAGACACACTCACTTTCTAAATGTGCATGTGCAATTGCTCCTCAATTCAATACGGGTTTCATGCAGTACATTTTTCTATTTGCTGCTATACACAGATTCCAGATGATTTGATGGACAAGAGTATAAGCTAATGCAGCAATTCTTTTGTCCATATGAAATATTTACTACTTCTGCAGCTGAAATATGAGGCTCAGGTAAGAAAACACCACAGTTTTATTCAAGGAAGGAATTGTACCGTGCTCAGTGGAAACAGGGAAACTATTAGTGTGAGAAAGCTGAGAGAAGCACAGCCTTGAACAAAGTCCTCACACAGAATGTATGTGCCGCAGAAATCCCTTGTAGCTGTAGCTGAGAGCACATGGACTTTCGGGGTGAAGTGTGAATGCCTAATGGCTGCATCTGACATCACTTCGACTCTGTGACTCAGTATCAACCACACTGTCATATGGGAAGTTTAGGTTGGAAAACACACACAGGGGTATGCGCGCGCATGCACGCACACTCACAAGAGCACTCACTCACTGTCCCCTACGATTCAGATTTACTTAACCCAATTCTATGGTAAAAGATAATATTTGATGTATGTTGAGTTTGCATCAGCAAAAAGTGAGCAGCAAATCAAAAAGAAGCCATCTTTTTCTACCAAAGAGGAGGGACAGCCTCCTGCTGTTTAGGTAACAGCGCTGACGAGTTGCAGCATCCATAACCAGGTGGCAGCCCCAGGGTGGTTCTTCTCTCAGATTTCCCTTCGTTCCTTTCCTTGGAGAAGGCCGTTACCATCCTTGTAGCTTCTCGTTATCTCTTCTATCTTTTCATCATAGACAGGTTGTTTCTCATATGCTGTACACATGGTCTTCTTTCTGTTGATTATGCCTTAAAAACAATCCCCCCTTGTTGCCAAGGTTGAATTTCTTTAGTGATCAGTAGCTGACTGTATGTAGCTCTGGAGCCTCAATCATCTTCTTGTGCTTCTGCTACAGAACTCGCTCGCTCTCTTCCTCTGGGAACACTTTCTCTGTGGCTCTTTATCCTTACAGTAGGTCTTAAATGTGTTACAAAACACCAGAAAATGCTTGATCATACGCAGAAGTGTATGGGATGGGTTTGCTGGACTCTTCCAGTCTAAGCAGCAATGGCATAGTCGCCCACAACAGCAGAAGGTTGTGCTCTTGAGGTCCATTACAAGTCTATTCCTTTGACATAAATAAATATACAACATGTGCCCTTGTAAATAATTTTTACCTGTAGCTCTTCTGAAAGTAGAGTTTTTCCACAGTATTTATTTATGACCCTGATGGATGGAGCAGCTGATCACTGCTCCAAGATCTTGATGCCAGCTTACTAGGAGAGATTGGCCCGCTGTGCCAGGACAGATGTCCACCAGACAGTGGCAAATAAGACACTGTATGAAGGTACTATTGAGAACTGAAAAAACTGTGCTGAAGAAGTTTGTTAAACTTCCTCTTACGTTTGCACATCTATTTGAATAAATAGCTAATGGCTAGTTAATGGTCCAGTAACTGAAAGAATAAAAAGCCCATCTTTAAAGGCTCTTTAGAGAAGAAAATATCTCAAGTCAGATGAAGGTTTGAGGCAGTGCTGTTAATGTCCTTTCTAGATCTCTGAAACACTTTATCAGTCTAAGCCTATCAATGTGTCTCTGCTTCCACCATTAAACAGGCAAGTAAATCAACATTTTCTTTTTACATTTTCCCCTGAGGTCCAGTGATTGCTGTTGCCAAACTGATTCAGTGGAGCAAAACATTAGCAAAAATGATTCTGTGCTCTCAGCTTTATCTTTTCTTCCTGAGAGCAGAAGAATTTGCAAGTATTAATAGGACATGCAGCTTGCATGTTGTAGGATAATGCACGCCAATGAACACTGATGATGTTGGGAGAGGTGACGTGCTACCTTTGCAGCTGGTGTGTGATATGCATGAATAACTTTAAAAGACAGGAGTTCTTATCCTTTATCTCACTATCCTTTTGCTGAAATTCACTGTTGCGAGTAGCTCACTTTCACCTCTTGATTGGCTGACTCAGCATTTGGTCATACATGAGATATAGTCTATTGAATACTGACTTAACCTGTCATTTCAGTAGAAGCGCATTTCTAGCCATCACGTTACTATATGGAAATGAGTAAAAAGAAAATCCAGACTCAAACCTTTACAAAGGAAGATGAGTCACATTTAACGCATGTGGTGGGCCTTACTGAAAGCATCAGAAATCAGCAGGTGATTTTTCCATTAGTGGCCAAAATTCAAACCAGACAGCTTTCCTATCTTCTTTGACACCACTCAAGTTGTAGTCTAATAACTTGAGAACTACTGATGGAGGAAGATCCGCACCTTCCTGACGGCAACTCAGTTTAGCCAGAGCCACCTTTGGAGGTATTTATTTCTCTCCACTGACTACAGGAGTTCTGTAAGAAAACTACACCCCAATATAGACACTCTAATTAAGTTTTAGGTTAAAGAAATATAAGCCACTTTTTCCATGCACATATTATATTCACAGAGAAAACTGATGCGCTCCAGAATCTGACACCACAAGATGTGTGGAACATTTACATTTCCAGCTGAACTCCAAGTCTTCTTTGTCTTCCACCAACATTATGTCAGATGTGCCAAATACTATAACTGAGCTGCATAATACGTCTGAGCATAAAGGTTCCTCTGTGTGTTTCACAGTAGCATTGTTTCTTTATTCCAGCTCTGAAGCATCCTACAACTCCTTTTTTTTTCCACAAAATGTTCAATAAATTTGAGCTTCGGTTATTTGAAAAAGATGGTCTCCTTAGAATTCACTACTTATGGTTTTATTTTCCTACTGGAAATAGAATTTCATTTTGCAAATTACCTCATTATTAGCAATTTGTAGGGTGATTGCTGAGTTTTCACTAGCTTCTTAACAAAAATAATAGCACAGAGTCATAAGATTTGCAGAAAGAGGCAATACCTTTATTAGACTGCCCACATATCTGTAAAAAAGAGAGAAGCTTTTGGCATAACATCTCTTTGCTGTATTTTGTCTTGCATCTGGATCAGAGCTTGTGTTTAGAAACTTTGTACTTTTAAAGAAGTGAATAAAAAGCTCTCAGCAATTACTCTGCAAATAGATAGTAATGAGGCCGTTTGCAAAGTGAAATTGTGTTTCCAGGAGGAAATAAAAACCTGATATACTGAACTCCAAGCAGAGCTTTCCTTCAAAATAATTGAAGGTCAAATTTTTTGAGCAATTTTTCTGATGACTTAATGATGTGACCTTGTGCCTGAAAGCTTGTGCACTTCTTCCATCTATAGAGTAGTCTAATAAAAAATACTGCCTTTCTTAATGGGCTTGAAATTTCTTGAGTCTTAGACCATCACATCTACAGTATTACTACTACTAAATAATAGTATTGCATTGTAAGTAATTAAATCTATGTCAGCCCACCTGATTTGGGAGTGCCTTCATATCAAGTCAATTAGGAAGTAACAGCCAGAGGGTCTATTTCATGGTTCATTTGGTTCTGATCTCTAAGGGCAAACTATCTAACTAAATTATTCAGAGCACTGTCTGGAAACACCTCTCTAATCCTCAAGTCCCCACAGAGGAGAGAATGTTTTAACCAACTTCCTCTAATATCTTAGTAACTGAATCTATTCATATTTCCTTCAGGGTGACAAAGAAGGACAAAAAAAATATTATTAGGTAGTGAACATTTCCTTAGCCATCAGCTATTATATACAATCTGAGGGTGGAATTAGCACATCATGAAATGGTGCCTCCAAAAAGAGAACGATTCCTGTCCTTCTGACATAACTGAATCCCTCACTTAGTCCAAAATGAATGTGAGCAAAATTAAAACACAGCTTCACCCTCTTTCAGCTGCACCCTGATGTATTGAGAAGAGAGGGGTAAGGCACGGCACCAGCTCCCAGTGCTGAGGTTAAATGAAAATGTCCCTCACCCACTGTCCACAATTTTCCAAGAGGGAAATCATAACCCCAGGACTGCCAGAAAGTCCCAACCAAAATCTCAAGCTCTGAAAGCAATTTTAACATTCAGCAACTGGCAGATAGCTCACCAGTGAATGCATTTTTTTTCTCAGACCAGGACATTTTCAAGAGATACTGAAGTCCAGCTTAGAACTTACAGTTCCATCTCCCAAGCTTTTGTGTTGTCACCCTAACAGAGGCCATAATTCTTCGTAATGGGATTGGGTTCCCCTTGCTTCTGTTTACAAAATAACTAGTTGGCCTGAGGGAGGAGTTAGGCAGTTCAAAGTCATGGTTTAATTTCCATTGTAATTGCAAGTTGATTGCTAGTATAAATTACCTTGCATGCATTTTGGCCCTTTGCCAGCCATTTCCTAAAGTGGATAATCTTAAATTAAAAGAGTACTATCAATCGAAAAGTATTACTGTGTTGGAATCTCACAAATCATTCATATCAACTATCAAACTAGCAGACTTACTAAAAAAAGAAAAACACCTTAGATGCTTTTCCATGAATGCTTGATTTATTTTAAAGTTGGATTAATGCAAATTTAGCCAAAGAACTTCAAGAAATTGTCTTAATTTCAGAGAATGTTTTGTATTTTTAAGGAGGAATATAATGACGGTAAAAACATGTACATGTTTTCTGCCTCCCATGTCTCAAATTCTGAATCCTTTCAGGAATCAGAAATCCCCTTTTTAATTCCTTAAATTTCCTTTAAAAATAAGAGTGATTTCATAATTTCCTTGATGAAGAGTTGTATCCTGGCATGTAGTTCATTCTCCCCGAGTCCTAAAGACCACACATATGCCCAAGGGCCACACAAGCAGGAGGACAACACACACCTGAAAATGTAAAACATTATGCTCAAGGCAAGTGTTTCATAGGAAAGGCAGATAGGGAGTTCTGCATTCAGCCAGGCTGAGGGGAATCACAAGCTGAATGAATTCTTCTAATCTTTCAGACCCTTCTTAGGTTTTTTTGCCAACATCCACACTACTTTTCTCCTGGGCTGTTCTTTCCAGTAGTCTCCACAGCAGCCACGGCAGCCTTGCAGGCAGCTTGCAAGAGACACCCTTCCGCAGGTACATTGCAGAGAGCTTGTACAAGTTGCTGTCACTTGGTTCACCAGCTGTGAGCCTGTTTCAAATATCTGGGTGATATTCACCTAACTTCAAATACCTGTATTGTAGATGTACTTTAGCTAGTCACTCTCATTATGGACAGCAGAAAATAGCAGGTACTGTTCAGCTGAGATAACTGTTCAGCTGAGACACCTACTCTTAAGTGACCCTAGAAATACCCATTCTCCTTTGCCGGACAGAAGCTTGGGATAAGTAACTCATATGCAGATATCCGTGTGATAGACCTTTGCATCTAGGTATGGGGAAATATTTCTGTCTCTGACAACTGCAAACTCCGTGAGTGTTTATGACATTTTAGAATTCCCTACAGCAAGTGAGTTTCTACCCTGAGAGCTGCATGGAAAATCTGTAGACATAGATATGAAAATTACGTTTATAGAAGACTAACTGGGGTGGTTGTAATCAGTTGCAGCCCTGTGCCTGTCTCACAAAATGACCTTACACTGCTCCTGTTTCTACACATTTGCATGCATCAGAACTCTCCATCATACCTGCCTAAGTCATTTCCAAGTAAGACTGAGCCTAGGGATAAGGCATCCACAGGTTTGCTCATGTTCCTTGCATGAGAAGAAGAAGGAACACTGCACATGACCCCAACGCATCTAGAAACGATTGTGCAGAGGTTATAAGTGACTACTTGTCTCTGTGAAAATTTATATTTTAAGCCTATTCATTATTTATTAATTGTGGAGAGGTACAATCTAGTGACACTTCACTCTGAGCATTCCCTGTACTAACTTTTAAACTGCCAAATTTCAATGTCCCTTCTGCCAATCAGGTGTGAAACCAGCTGCGTTATGCTGAGAGAGAAACAAGAGTGGGTGCATCCAGGTCTCCCTCTCTCAGTCTGAATGTTCAGCCAAGCAGAAATAAGTCACTTTGACCTCAACAAACCACATCTATCCAAAAATAAAAGAAAATTAAGAGATACATGCATTTTCAGTATCCTTTGTGATACTTTTCAAGATAAGGCATCATACATACAGATGAGCCTGTTGGACAAACACACCATATCCTGTCGTTATATTATTATCAAGGCTCTTCCTTGCAGTACTTTAATAAGACATTGCCCAGGATATGTAACAGGAAGGAGTAGGGGGCATTAAAAAATACTATATTTTTCCATTACATAAAAAAATGCCTTGTTTTTCAGTCTTAAATCAGAAGTTCAGAGTTTTTGCAGCACCATCTAGTGAGACTAAAGAGGTTTTACTCAACCTTTCAGAAGCTCCAGCCTGTCCCTCTTTACATTTACATTTCTTTTTAATCATTGATCTCCTTCTAGTCTATTGGCTGAAAGTCTTTGGGGCCAACAAGTGGTTGAAGAAGGTGCCTTTGGTGCACACAATAGTCCTTTTTACATTTCTTTCTGAACTGTATGAAATACCACAGCTTTGCAAACTGCCGCGCTGAAAAACCGCAGAGCTTTCATCGAGCCTTGCTATTAATGAGTTGCCTCCTAGCAAGTGAGCTGTGCCTCTGATCTGTACTTTGTTTTGAAAAAACACACTCTGCAAGCAAAGAACAGATGCGTGTTTTACTGGATATGAAGGATGTTCTCAGATGTAGGCATACCTGTCATCATTCCTGCCAGGAAGTGTTACAGATGGTATTTTCTATAAGACAACATCTATACACTCAGCTCTGGGCCAGACACATGCAAGACTCTGTACGCAAAATATCCTTCCTGGCCCAAAGATGTTGCTGGCAAACGAAACTCAGTCAGATTACAAGCCTGTTAAAATGATGTCCATCTTTTCCTAAGCTGCCCTGTCTCTTAATTTAAGTTTCCGTGTGCCTAATTAGGATTAAAACTGCTTTGTTTTCTTCATCTGCTCATCCCTGGTTAAAAAATCCTGGAGCACTTTCACCCAACTGAGCCAATGTGCAGAAACAGAAGCATTTAAAAAAATTATTTCCCATACCACCTCTTAAAATAATGTTTTTTACCAATAAGAAAATAAATCCCCCCTTCAGAACTAACTTTCTGAATTCTTTCGTGCCACCAAGAGCTGTACATCACTCACACTGAAAATAATAAAGATTTCCAAATGAAATCACCTGTTTCAAACAGCACATAAGCACTTACTGGCAAGTTACGTGATTGTTGGAAAAGATGATCCCACTGTAGGAAGATGGAAACAAAATTACATAATTCACTATATAAAAGCTATGATGTCATTTTATGTGCTTATCCATATCTGCTGCTAGAACAGTTGTAAAAGTAGAGTCTTTCCTCTCTTGTCTGAAGCTGAAGGAGTTTGTCCTCCACTTAGACAACGGCGTCCTCTCCTCCGACTTCTTCAGTGAGCTGATAGAGTTGGGCTGCCTGCACCGTGGCTCCACAGGTTTCTGTCTTCTGCACTCTGTGTACCTGAGTATTTCTCCTGTTCTCATAAACGTCACTGCTGTTACATCTTCATTGCTGAACTGCTGCAAGCTAGAACACAGACCATCGCTGATTTATCTTTAATTCATTCTAAGTTATCTGTTCTTTTCCTTGGTAAATTCTTTTATAGAATTTCTCTTGGATAACTGCTTTGCATAAAGATAATTAATTTCAGGAAATGCAAGGGGAAGGGAAGATTCGAAGGCACTGATCAAAAGAGTCAAAGTTTGTACTGTCATTCAGGTAGCCTCTGAGCTAACAGCACTGGTAGACCCAGAGGGTCTTGTCTCTCACCTCCCAGGGGACAAATCCAAAACATATTATCTACAAATCTGAATAAGACCTGCCAGAAATACTTGTTATAAAAATTGTAGGTTTACTCTCACAACTGAAATTTAACTACAAAAAAATTCTCAGAATGACGTATGACATAGCCTGACATCTTCTCAGGGAAAGTCATCTACCAATATGCAAAAATTACACTTTTTACTCTAGAACATAAAGTTCTGTTTTCTTATGATATTACATTCTTGCCTATAAGCATCTTATATTTATGATTATTATTCGAATCATAGAATCAGAATAGTTTGGGTTGGAAGGGACCTTTAAAGGCCATCTAGTCCAACCCCCCTGCCATGAGCAGGGACATCTGC
>NW_010511192.1:93769-102786 GCF_000687285.1 Phaethon lepturus | reverse complement strand
CTCCCAGCAGAGCTGTTCCAGCCCTCGGAGCATTGCTGGGGCCTCCTCTGGCCCCGCTCCAGCAGGTCCATGTCTCTCCTGTGCCGAGGGCTCCAGAGCTGGACGCAGCACTGCAGGGGGGTCTCCCCAGAGCGGGGCAGAGGGGCAGAATCCCCTCCCTCGCCCTGCTGGCCACGCTGCTTTGGGTACAGCCCAGGACATGGCTGGCCTTCTGGGCTGTGAGCGCACATTGCCGGCTCATGTCCAGCTTTTCCTCCAACAGTCCCCCCAAGTCCTTCTGGGCAGGGCTGCTCTCCATCCCTTCATCCCCAGCCTGTACTGATACTGGGGTTTGCCCCGACCCAGGTGCAAGACCCTGCACTTGACCTCGTTGAACGTCATGAGGACATCTGGACATTGAGCCATTGACCACTACCATCTGGATGCACTACCTATTTGGTATACTCCCTGTTCCTCATCCACCCAACAGTCCACCCATCAAGTCCATGTCTCCCCAATTTAGAGAGAAGGAAGTTGTGGGGGACCGTGTCAAAGGCCTTTCAGAAGTCCAGATAGATTAAATTGAGAGATCTTCCCTTGTCCACTGATGTGGTCACTCCATCATAGAAGGTCACTAGGTTGGTCAGGCAGGACTTTCCTTTGGTGAAGCCATGCTGGCTGTCTCAAATTAGATAATATTTTCTGAAAACATGAATTTTTTGAAATGGTTCTACAGGATCTAGAATATGTCAATAAATATCAGTTAAAATGCCTTAGTGATGTTTTGTGTAATCAGTGAGTATATTAATTGCTGCCACCCAGTGGGCTCATTTGTAGGCTTTGGTTTACCATACTATAATTTAACATATCATTGTTTAGTTAAATGATTTCATCCTCTCCATCTGAATGTGATTTATTTTCCTCTATCAGCAACCACTAAAAATTAATGTTTCAAGCTACAAGCTGTGGTTGACTTAAAACACATTTTCCTACAAAAACCTTTTCTTCATATTTGTGCTGTGGGAACAACCCCATGGAAGGCAACATATACATGAGCTTCAAGCTAACTATGCATGAGATTACCTGCTTTGCCTTCTGGACCTACCTGCAAAGCCCAAGGCGAATACTTTGCTCTACTTAAATGATAAATATTTTATCACAACTGAGAAGTTGTTAAGCATCTTACACAGAGGGAGCTCTTTCCTGAAAAGCGCTGATATTTCTGACCCTCGCATACCTTGCACTGGGGTACTCGTGCACTTGTTATGCACTTGACAGAAGATAAGGCATGCAGCCAGTCTGCAGTTTGTCTTGCTTACCTGTGGCTCCACTGGAGCCAGTAGAAGTCGCAGGCTCTCAACACACCTCAGCAGCTGGCCTGTATAACACTGAATTGAATAAACTGACTCTTAGAACTGGGCTGCCGTGTGAACAGCTCCTACAATCTCTATAAGTGTTATGACTAATGAAATAAGACACTGGCAATGACAACACATTATTGAAGAACTGTTAAGTAAGTGCTGCATTATGATTTCATTTTAATGCTGCTCCTGGATGAGAGAGATTGCATGCCTGTGCATGGGGAGGAGGAGGGAGAGAAAGGAAACTGCTTAATATTCTTCTTGTTGACCTACATTTTGATTTTAGCTACCTGTTTAATTTAGAGCATGTTATTTCCAGGAGGACTGGCCATTTTGGGGAGTATTATGCTGCCCTTGATTTTTGTGCATTCAGAAGGCTTGTTGGGCCAGACAATGGTACCACTAGATGCCAACAGTGAAGAAAAAGAGAAAATGATCCTCTTATGCATTCCTGACTTACCCAGATCTAGTCTGTAATCCTGCAAACCAAGGCTGTCCACCACTGTAGTTGACACAGGTGAGGTGGTAAACTGCGGAAGAGGGCAGATATAAGGACAGGCAAAGTCTTGGCTCAAACCCAGAGGAGACTATAGCTGGGCGTAAACTATCTTCCAACCTTGCCCTAAGACAAGAAGAAATTTTGGAAAGAAATGCGCTCCAAGTTCAGCACCTGGGAAGGCGCAGGTTATGCATCAACCCTCCAATCAGGGCTTCTGTGCCAAAAAACCACTGTCCCTTTTATTGACCTTAGTGGAAATATTGCAAAATCAGGTAATGCTCTGCAGGAATAAAGGTGAAAGAATTTGGCCTCAGTGCTTTATAGAAGCTAAATAAATCTACTGCAAGAAATCCAAAGTATCTGGAGTTGAAGTGGAGGAAGATATTACATCCTTATACAATATTGCTCATGCTCGAGCACAGCATGGCCACAGATGCAGAGAAAAAGATTTATTCCAGCAATGACAGTGGAACCACTTCTGTTACCAAAGACACTGGGGAATGAAATCACCTTTATTGTTCATCAATGGCAAAAAAACCCCCTTTTGCTTCCTGCCTATAAAGCTATTCGCTTTTGATGCTACAGCAAATGACCAATAAATCACATGGTAAATGAAATTTCCTCCTACATTTTAAATATTTCTTCATTCCCTGCATGAGCCTCAGCTGGAGGAAAAAAACAAAAACTCTCTAGAGCTTACCAGCTTGAAGTGTTACAATATTGATTTCACAGAAGGTCACAGATCCATTTTGTGTTATTTTCATCCATTCCCCAAACAAGATATAGGACCAAAGCAGCACATGCTGGGAACCTCAGACCAGACAAGAAATTTCAGAAACTGGTAAAATTGAAGTAAAATAGAAGGGATTCAAAGATTCCTACAATACAGGGGGAAGTGAAAAAGACATAGTAAGAAATTGTTGAGGACTTCATAGGTACTTCTCCATTACCCTCAAAATTAATCCTCTGTTCAAGTGCATTCCAGAGAGTTGGCCTCAAAACTGATGTTTATTTATATGGCCATTTAAATTTCCTTATATCATGACAGCAAATTTTCACCAAATAATCCTGTTTCAGTTAGAAGCAGACCTCTTTCTTTCAAGAGAAAATGTGAAAGGTAGCAATTGGGCATATTGGGGGAAATAATGGGAGAATTCATTTGTATATGGGGCAAAAAAAGTAAGGACACATAAGGTAATCTAATGAACTTTCCACATTCACAAATATTGCTCATGCAGTAAAGTGAAATAGAGTTCTACTACCTGAATTCTTTTCTTCTTCCAAGTTCAAACAGGGCAAAAACTTTTCAAAAATTAGACAGGTACAGACCTCTTGACTTACCAGTTGGCACCTGAATTGGTTTCTATAAGCTGTCAGGTATCTGTGCTTGCCAAAAGGATGAAAAAAGTCATTCGCTGGTTTGGTAATAACATTCTCTATTTCTTGTTGTTTCACAGCACCGTTCAACCCTTCCAATGCTGCAGACAGTATGGTCAAATTCGATGCCTATGGAGATGGGATAGGACGATACAACGTGTTCAATTTCCAATACACTGGAGGCAGATACTCCTATGTGAAGGTTGGTCACTGGGCAGAAACCTTGTCACTTGAGGTAGACTCTATCCACTGGTCCAGGAGCTCTGTCCCCGTCTCCCAGTGCAGTGACCCCTGTGCTCCTAACGAGATGAAGAATATGCAACCAGGAGATGTCTGCTGTTGGATTTGTATTCCCTGTGAAACCTATGAGTACCTGGCTGATGAATTTACCTGTGCAGACTGCGGGCCTGGAAAATGGCCCACGGCTGACCTGACTGGCTGTTATGACCTACCAGAAGACTACATCAAGTGGGAAGATGCTTGGGCAATAGGTCCTGTTACCATTGCATGCCTGGGCTTTATTTGTACTTTTATGGTCATTGCAGTGTTCATCAAGCACAACAATACCCCCTTGGTCAAAGCCTCTGGCCGTGAACTGTGCTACATATTGCTCTTTGGGGTCTTCCTGTCTTACAGCATGACTTTCTTCTTCATAGCCAAGCCTTCTCCAGCTATCTGCACCCTGCGTCGTTTGGGGCTAGGAAGTTCCTTCGCTGTCTGCTACTCCGCCCTTCTGACAAAAACAAACTGCATAGCCAGAATATTTGATGGTGTAAAGAACGGTGCTCAAAGGCCTAAGTTTATCAGCCCCAGCTCTCAGGTCTTCATCTGCCTGAGTCTCATTTTGGTACAGATTGTAGTGGTGTCTGTGTGGCTCATCTTGGAGGCTCCTGGCACCAGGCGGTACACCCTTCCTGAGAAGAGAGAGAGTGTCATATTGAAATGCAATGTGAAAGACTCCAGTATGTTAATCTCCTTAACATATGATGTAATCCTCGTAGTCTTATGCACTGTATATGCCTTCAAAACAAGGAAGTGTCCAGAGAACTTCAACGAAGCCAAGTTTATCGGTTTCACAATGTACACAACGTGCATCATTTGGCTGGCCTTTCTCCCCATATTTTATGTGACATCCAGTGACTACAGAGTAAGTCTTTGGGTATCTGTTTCCATAAATCATGTACATCACTTTAAAGGACCCTGTCATTATTCACTAAAAGCTTCTTTCACTTCTTCTGTCCTCTGGAGCCCTTGCAAACAAGCTCTGTTTCAATGTTAATGTCTACCTAAGCATACTACCAAATTTTAGCGTATTTCTAAGAAAGATGGTCTCATTTCAAAGTGAGCATGTACAGTTAGCAGTGAAAAGGATTAGTACCATCAGCCTGATTGTGACAGAGGCAGAGTGTATGCATTAAATGTTCATACCAGTACCTCAGTATGTGAAATCATAGTCCAAACAGAAAAACCTACTAGATCATGAGCTAGAATGAGTCATAATGAGTTATTTGGTGGAGGTGGGCCTTAAATTAAAACTGAACTAACTAGTCTCCTTCTGCACGAGAATCTGCCATTCAAACGTGTTCGTTTCTTCCAAATAAAAAAATACAGAAAGAATTTCAAAATTTCCTTTAAAACAGGGTTGCTTTAAAAAAAAAAAAAAATTTCCAAGAAATGTTGTGCTTGAATATAGAACCTTTTATTCTTTCTCCACTTTGTACAGGATAAAACACATGCCTCAGCAGAAAATATTGGTCAGACTTCACCAACAAACTTAAAAAACATTATTTTTTTTAAATTGTCACTTAGTGTAGCAAAGCTTCAAGTTCAATAAAACTGTATTTTTGGACAGAAGGAAACTGTCTTAGAAAAAGATTCAGATCTGCTCCACTGGAAATTTCACAGTTATTATGATGTGAGAAGTGACTGTTGGATTTGGCCCTTACAGCAGTTTGCAGTGAATTAATTCAACTTTCTGCCCAGAAGAAAAGTAGATTAGCTTAGGGTGGTATTGTTAACAGTAGCATGTACATGAAATAGCATGTAACACTGTGGAGCTAATAATGTCATTTAACATACTTTTGGCGTGACTTCTCTGGAATGATATATTTAGTACTATTTTTCTCAGCTTAGGAAAGGTACTGAAAACCTCGAGAAAACAAGGATAGATAACAAACGACGTTGTAAGACACGCAGAGTGACAGTAAAAGAGCTAAATATATTTAGTCTAGACAAGAGTAAACCCAGGGAGACGTGATCACAGACTATAAATAATTTCAAGGCAACAAAAAGAGAGAAAGGAATTATTCAGTCTCAGGAGAAGTTAGAATGGCGAGTAATGGATTGAAGCTAATGAAGGAAAAGTTTAAGGAAGGCACTAGGGAACAACTCCAGACACCCAAAGTAATCGGGAAGACAGACACAGAAGGAGGCTAATATCAGTGCAGACAGTCACGTGAGTGGGCAGCAGAGACACTAATGGTCAAGAGGAGCATGACTTGATTGTTCAAGCAGCATTTTTCAGCCTTATCTTCTCAGTGGGATTTTCAGAAGCAACCATAGACATTTAATTTAAATCCAAGGTTCCAAATAAGCCAGCTTGAGTCCTACCAAATTGACAGAAAATGCTTTTAACAACATTTTTGATACTTACATGACATGTCAGAGCTTTTTGAAAATACCATCTTAGATGACTACACTTCTGGGGTTCCTTTGAAAAGCCCATGTTTAATTTCCATGCAGTGCCACATGTTGACTCTGAAACAACCTGTGCCATCCTAATGTAGACCAATACTGCTGGCATCATCAATAAACGATCTTAGAAACATAATAGTAGCAATGAAAAAAAAAATTGATTGGCCTGAGATTTTATCATTAGGCACAAACATCACTTAGGACTCAGTTTTCTGAAAAAAAAAAAAAAAAAGAGAATTCCTAGAAATACAGCCAGCGATTTGGTGATGGCCCCACTGTAGTCAAAAAAAACAAACCCCCAAAAAAGTAGTTCAACATAGTATTCATGCCTACCAATACTGAAACAGAAATGTCCCTATATGAACTCTATATGA
This sequence comes from Phaethon lepturus, assembly GCF_000687285.1. NCBI lineage: Eukaryota > Metazoa > Chordata > Aves > Phaethontiformes > Phaethontidae > Phaethon > Phaethon lepturus. Next base: position 96,502 of record NW_010511192.1, on the reverse strand, counting down.
GAGGTGCCATAGAGCATGACGGATACATTGGGATGGCATATTATTGCACGTCTTAAGGTTAAGGCCTCCTCTGCTGTAAGGGTTTATGGTATAGCTATGCCTCCAGTGCATAGATGCTTTTTTTTTTTTGTTATATTAAGCTTGCTTATATAGGAATAACTGTTCTCTTCTCCCTGAATTGAAAAAAAATTTAACAGCAAAAGGAATTCTGGGAGAAGGGTTTACAGTAGAGCTCTTGGTGATTCAATCATGATGTCAGCTGTGGAATTTTTCCACACACAACATGCCTTCACATAATCACCAAGGTGGAAGGTACCTCTGGGGATTGTCTTGTCCAACATCTCCTGCTCAAAGCAAGGTCACCTCAGGGTGTGCCCAGTCAGTTTTTTAGTATCTCCAAAGACAGACTCCACAACCTCTTTGGGCAACCTGTACCAGTATTTGACCATCTTCATAGTTTTCTTATGTTTAAACAAAATGCCCTGCATTTTGGTTTGTGCCCATGGCTTTTTGTCCTGTCACTGGGCACCACTAGGAAGAATCTGGCTCCTTTTTCTTTTCTCCCTCCATGAGGTACTTACATGCACTGATAAGATCCTCCTAAGCCTTCTCTTCTCCAGGCTGAACAGTCCCAGCTCTCTCAGCTTCTCCTCATTTGACAATTGTTTCAGTCCCTTCAATTCAATCCCTTAATCATCTCCATGGCCCTTTGCTGCACTTGCTCCATGTCTCTCTTGTAGTGGTGAGCCCAGAGCTGGCATAGCACCCCACATGTGTCTCATCAGTGCTGAGCAGAAGGGAAAGAACACTGCCCTTGACCTGCTGGCAGCGCTTTGCATAATGCAGCCCAAGGGTTTGGACCTTTCAAAGGTCAAAAAATTGCCCTTTTTTGCTGCAAAGGGCACATTGCTGGCTCATGATGTACTTCTTGGTCCCACCAGTACCTTCAAGATCTTCTCTGCAAAGCTGCTTTCCAGCTAGGTGGCCCCCAGCATGTACTGGTATGTGGGGCTGTTTCTACCAAGGTGCAGGACTCTGCTTTGCCCTTTGTTGAACTTCATGAGGTTCCTGTCATCCCATTTCTCCAGCTTGTCGAGGTACCTCTGGATGGCAGCACAACTATCTAGTATATCAACAACTCCTCCCAGTTCTGCATTATCTTCAAAATTCTTGAGAGTTCACTCTGTCCCAGCTTCCAGGTCGGTAATGAAGGTGTTAAGCTGCATTGGTCCTAATATCAACCCCTGGAACATCCCGTGACTGGCCTCTGGCTAGACTTTATGTCACTGACCTCAATCCTTTGAGCCCAGCAGTTCAGTCAATTTTCAGTCCACTTCACTGTCCACTTATTTAGCCTGTACTTCATCAGCTTGCCAATGAGGATGTTGTAGGAGACAGTGCTAAAAGCCTTACTAAAGACAAAAGGAATAATACCAACTACCCTCTCATCATCCACCAAGCCAGCCATTTCACTGTAGAAGTCTATCAGGTTGGTTAAGTATAATTTCCCCTGTGTAAATTCATACTATTACCAGTTATTGCTCACGCATGCAAGCCTCCAGCCACATTTATTTGATCTCCTGACCAATGGGATGGGCCATTCTTAAACTTGGATGAGGCAATTCTTGAAAAACAGCCAAGCGTCCTGGACCCCTCTTCTCTCCAGGGCCTTATCCCCTGGTATTCTTCCAAGATGCCTGAACAGGTCAGCCTGCTCTGCAGGGTGGCAATCCTACTTTTTGCCTTGCTTCCTCCCCTTAGGATCCTGAATTCCACCATTTGCTTGTTGCAGCAGCCAAAGCTTTCCCTGCTTGTCACATTCTTTACAAGTTCTTGCTTGTTCATAAGTATGAGGTCATGCGGAGCGTCTTCCTTCATCAGTTCCTCAGGCACCTGTTTTAGGAAGTTGATCTCAGCGTGCTCCAAAAACCTCCAAATCTCAGCGTGCTCCAAAAGCAATGCAGCTTCTGCCCTGCTGTGTTTTCCCTCCAGTGGGTATCAGGGTGTTTGAGCTGCCCCAGGAAGACCCGGGCCTGCAAACCTGAAACTTCTTCCAGATGTCTGAAAAATGCCTCTTCTACTTCTTCCTGATTATGTGGTCTGTAGCAGACAACCACCACAATATTGTCCACTTCGGTCTGCCCACTAATCCTGGCCCACAGTCTATCAGCTGGCTCAAGACCCATTGCCGGGCAGAGTTCCGGTCATGCCCGCTGCGCTCTCACACGGAGCGCGGCCCCGTCTCCTCGCCCTGCTGCCAGGCTATCGACCCGTGCTGTGACCGCAGAGCTGGCAGTAGAGCAGGAGCCATCTGCCCGCTGCCGCAAGTCACAGGCTTCCAGCCTTCATCATCATGGGAGCCTCCATTTCCCAGCTCAACAAACTGCCTAGTTCTTCCCTCGTACAGGCCAGGCTCTTGCACTTTTTTCAGGCTCAATCCACCTTTTTCTCATCATGCCTGATGCTGCAAACTGTGCTGACCTCCTCCCGTAGCTCCTCAACTTCGCAACGGAAATCCTCCACATCTCCCGCACAACAGGAGAACAACTCCCCCAGCCTCCATGAGATGCCTCGGGCATCCCTGCAGCCCCAAGGCTGCGTCCTCCCTCGGGAGCTCAGTCTGGGTCAATCCTGATATGCCAGGGACAGTTGTCCCCGTGGGCACCGGGGACTGTGTCCTGTGGCATCCCCCTTGTCCTGTACACAAACACAGCCTTCAGCGACCTTTCTAGC